>NC_140944.1:137413607-137686107 GCF_014529385.1 Adiantum capillus-veneris | reverse complement strand
TGGCGCTCCTTTGTAAGGCTTAAATAAGCTCTCATGGAAAACATTGTGTATGAGCCAATGGTTGGGTTACTTTAATTGATAAGCCATCTCATTGATTGGCTTAAGAATTTAAAAAGGACCATAGTATCTTTTTGCTAGTTTAGCATAATACTCTTGATGGCCCGTAGGATTCTTGTCCGTAGTATGCCTTAGATGACCCTTGAGAAACTTTAGCAAGACCCAATCATTTTCCTTAAAGTCTAACGCTCTTTTGTGCTTTATAACAGCATCCCTTTTTGCCTTTGCTGTGAGATGGATATAACCTCTTTAATCTTTGGAAAATATTCTTGTGTGTCTCGGCTATATTCATCAGCAAAACAAAGATCTTCCCTTGTACTTTAAGTAGTAAGGGACTTTTGGATCTTCCCTCTTTAACCTCGAAAGGTGCTTTCCCCATAGAATTATGTACAATGTCATTGTACGCATACTCTATAAGAGGTAGGTACTTCTCTCATGGAGAAAGTTGATCTAGTTCTATGACATAATCTTTGAGTAGATCAAGAATCATTAGATTCGTTATTTCCCTTTGGTCATCCGTTTGTGGATGATAGGCCAAAAGCAAAATTTAATCTACTTCCTAGATTGTCAAAGAGACCCTTCCAGAAATTACTGGTTATTCTAGGATCTATGTCCGACACAATGGATGTTGGCAAGCCATGATACTTGAAAATTTGAGATCTAGAGAGGGTTGCCGTTTGATGTTCCTTAATAGTCTTTTTGACAGGCATAGAGTGTGTTTTCTTGCTAAGCCTGTCGACTAAAACAATCCAAGTTGCTTCCCTCGATCAAATTTTAACTTTTGGCACACCACGCATTCTGAAACATACTCTTGTATGTTTAATTTTCATGGTATACCAATAGAAATACATTTCTACTCCTCAAAGAGAAGATTATGGAATCCTTCTTTGCCCCGCATAATGAGAAGCATGGGATTCATACATGATTTTCTTATTCTATGGGTGACTAACACATAGCCTATTGCCAAGATAACCATCCTCCAAGGGATTCATACATGATTTTCTTATTCTATGGGTGACTAAC
This sequence comes from Adiantum capillus-veneris, assembly GCF_014529385.1. Taxonomy (NCBI): domain Eukaryota; kingdom Viridiplantae; phylum Streptophyta; class Polypodiopsida; order Polypodiales; family Pteridaceae; genus Adiantum; species Adiantum capillus-veneris. The sequence goes on along the minus strand of NC_140944.1, from coordinate 137,685,027 downwards.
ACATAGCCTATTGCCCCGCATAATGAGAAGCATGGGATTCATACATGATTTTCTTATTCTATGGGTGACTAACACATAGCCTATTGCCAAGATAACCATCCTCCAAGGTGAATGGTTCTTTTTTCTTCCCTAATGCAAAGGCTTTAATTATGTACTTAAAGTCTCGGTCGGTAGCATACTCATCTATCATAAAAGATAGATCATTGTGAGTTTCTATAGACTTCACATTTACCCTTGGTCGTCGTGAAAGTAAATCGACCACTTGGTTGTGCTTGCGAGCAATGTGAGCAATATGAAATTTAAATTGCGAAAGAAAATTTTCCCGCCTCATTTGTTTGTGGGAGAGCTTGGTTTGCGCCATGAAGTTCTTGAGGCTTTGTGATCCATACATAGGATGAATGGAGTCCCCAAGAGATAGTGTTTCCACATGTCTAGGGCATAGAGAACATGTAGTAGCTCTTTTTTGTATTTGCCCAATACTCGCTTATTAGAGTTCAGTCTTTGACTCTCATATGCTATGGTATGCCCTTCTTGAAGCAAAATAACTCCAAGGCAATCACCACAAGCATCATGTTGGACCTCAAACGGCTTTGAGAGATCTAGTAGTGTGAGCACAAGTTGAGAGATAAGCTTCTCAAAAGCTTCTTGCACTTTTTCAATCCATGAATACTTAGCATTCTTTTTCGTTAAGTCTATAGTATACACACATACCTATAAATCTTCGTACCTCCTATAGATTCCTTGGATTAGGCTATCCTTTGTTGGATCCATAGGGGTTCCATCTTTAGAGATAATGTGACCTAAATATTGAATCTCTTGTAGGAAAATTTCACTTTTCTTTTGATTAATGAAAATATTATTCTCTCTCACAACTTGAAAGATTCCCTGGAGGTGTCGCTTGTACTCCTTAAGAGAATTTGAGTGGCCTGAAGATCTTTGTCCATCATGAGTTTGAATGCATTTGGAGCATTTGTTAGGCCAAAACTTATAACTTATCGAATAGATCTTCTACCTGCAGCACAGGAAATCTCTTTTCTTTAATAGTGATCCTATTTAGTGCTCTATAGTCGACACACATGTGATAGGTGTCATCTTTCTTTTGCACTAAAAGTACTAGTGATCAGAATGGAGGGGAGCTGGGCCTGACCATCCCTTTTTCCACCAATTCATGAACTTGCCTCATGATCTCCTCTTGTCAAGCATGTGAAACGCAATAAGGAGGTTTATTAGGCGATGAGCTTCCTAGTAGGAGCTCTATTGCATGGTCATCATCTCTCATTTTGGAGGTAGCTCACTAGGGATGTCATCAATGAAAACATCTTGGAATCCATTTAGGAAATTAGACAACTCTAATTTCTTTTGATTCCCTTTATTGCTACTTGTACAACATTGGAATCATTTACAGATTCTCCAATAAAAATCATATACGCAGAAGTAGAGCTTCTCATGGACTTATCAAAAGCAAGCGTATTTACCAGGGATATGGTGTTTCCCGACTCATTAGCGTCTATGTACATGCTCTTTTCCCTGTAAAGTGAAGTAGATTCTCCTTTCAGGGAGCTTCATGTTGGAAGCCATGCGGTTAAACCATGGTGCCCCAGCCATAACATCCTCATGTTTGAGAGCGAAGATGAAGAAATCCTCTTTGTCCACATAGCTTTGAAAATGAAGCCTCAATTTTCCAATTAAGGGAGTAATTGAGACGTATTGTCCCTTGATAGCTCCATTGGCTTTCAATGCATCCCCCATCTCATGGGCTTGTATGCCTAGCTTGGTGGTCAACTCCGTGGATATGAAGTTGTGAGTTGAACCAGGGTGAAGCAAAATAAAGGCATCATGCTCTTGCATCTTTTCCCAAGCATAGAAAAGGAGAAATCCTTGGCAATGAGCATCCTCTTTTGGAGCTTCAACCATAGAGGCTCTAGGAAGCTTCAACCATAGAGGCTCTAGGCAGCTCATTGTGCACATTTCTTTGGGGGCAAGCACGATAGACATTTCCTTGCTCCTCGTGCTTGAAGCACCAGTTATCTTTGCGATAACGCTCTAGCTCCTCAGGAGAAAGTCGATTCTTGCCTTTGTAGCCTCCTTTCTCCTTAGCTTTATTGTTGTTGATAGAGTTGCCTTGGGAAGAATTTTGAGCATTGTTCTTCCCCTTTGCTTCATTTCAATCTTTTTTTTCCATGGGCTTGGCATTCCTTTTAGCCCCTTTTTGGAAATTGATGCGCGGAGCAACCATAGAGTGGTTGATTACTATTGTGATAGAACCATACCGTTGGGAGTTGATATACTCAGCCATTTCCTCAGGTAATCCCACACACAATTGTTGCTTTTTCTCGACAAAGTCTATTTTTTTAAAGATAGTAGCCTTGAGATGTAAATCCCAAAATTTATCCACACATTTGTGGATAGACTCATGGGGGAGAAGCTTCAAACTCCACCATTTGGTAAGCACTTTGTCCTTTTCATCTCTTGCAAGAAATTGATTCATCATGGAAACACGTAGAGTTTGCCATGTCTTTGGGACCTTGCCATTGCCACGAAGACTAGCCCACCATTGACGAGCCAATTTTTGGAACTGCATAACTACATGGCGTAGCTTGGAGGACTCCGTGAAGCCCTCTTCTCCAAAGGACGCATCAAATTGTTGGATGAACGCCAATACTTTGTTGGTAGCACCAAAGGTGCCATCATATGTGAGAAAAGAGATACTCTTTCCTCCCTCTTTGAACTTTTTGAGCTTTTGGGACCTTCGCCATGTAGGGTAAGATTTTCGATGTCCTCCCCTCTTGTATTCTCTAGGAGAATAGCTATTGCTTTCGTCAGAAGAGGAGGAAGGTGAAGAAGAAGGAGAAGAGGGTGACCTCTTTCTTACCCTTTTCTTCCTTTGTTTCCTCTCTTCCCTTTTGGAGTGACGAGGAGAAGGACTGTGGGTTGACCGTTTCCTCTTAGGAGGAGTTGGTGATTGTTTAGATTGTCGTCTTCGTAGAGCCACATCTTTAGAGGAACTTAGGGATTTGCTTCATTCTTGTTCTTTGGATTCCTCCTCTCTTATGGGAGAGAGTTTTCTTTTGGGATTCTCATCAAGAGGCCTCCTAAGCTCTCTCTCTCCTCTTAGAGAGGAAGGGAAATCCAATAAGCACGAAGTGGTTGAGTAACTTAGTCTTGCAAAGCAAGGTTGCCCATAGCTTGTTGCAACCTAGTAACAAGATAATTAACAAACATGGGGGCATCATTAGCACCTTCATGTGGAAAATCGAAGTTGTCAATATTCATTCTACTCTCTTGGTTATTGTCAGTCATGCTAATTAAACTTAAGTATAAAATACTTTGTGCTTTGGTACCCTCAAAAACCTTAGTCGCTACTCTTATTTACCTTTGAAAATTAGTTCTCAAGCAGCCACACCCATGGTTTAGACAATGTTGATTGCAAAGACTAGTGGAGAGGGTCTAACATTACTCGATTGATTATAATTACTGTTGAGCTTTCTAGTAGCTCAATAATGGTTAAGCCAAAGGCAAGCCCCAAGAGACTCCATTATTAAGACTATAGTTCCCAATGGTATACCTTGAAATAAGTCCTTCTCAACCAAGATAATAGATCCCCGTCCCACTTACCCTACTACAATAAATAGGCCCAACCTTTCATCGACAACTTAAAGACCTCTCTTCTTAAGCAAGAAAAGAGAAACCAATAGATCTGATACCAATGTAATGGAAATGGCCTATGAACTTTGAGGATAGCGGAATTAGGAGAATTAAAAAGAGTACTTTTGTGAGACCACTTTGAGAACATAGAGGGTGAACTTAATTAGAGGTAGCAACATAACCAATATAACTAATTGAATTGGCATGAACAATACTTTTGCAAGAGAGAGAGAGAGAGAGAGAATTAGAGAACTTGACAACAACTGAGGACCGGATTTCTGTGGAGCCGGTCCCCCCTCCAATAGGCTTTTGTATTATAGATTCTCCCATAAAAAGAGATTTGGTATAATACAATCTTTGTGTTCCTTGTCACCTTGGTAATGCTATGAAGATGGAAAGCTTCATGCATCACAAGCATAACATGAACTTTGTAAAAGCATTGACCATCCCCAGCCTCAGTTTGAAGGCCTCAAACACCTTCGAAGGTGGAGAGAGCCAGCGGGAAATGAGGGTAGGAAAGAGGAAGAAGAAACATTCATAGGAGAAAGAAATAGTTTCTCACTTATCATTAGTCTTATTGTTTAGCATAGCATAATAGCATAGTAATGAAGATGGAGAAGATGGCAAGCTTAAGCATTGAAGCATGGCTCTTGGTTGGATTTGCATTCCATAGCCAAGAGTGTTGGTGTAGGCTCTCAACTTCTCAATAAGCTTGGAGAAGGAGATGGAGTTTCTCCACTTTCACCAAGTGAGAATGTGTTAAAAATGAGTGTGTGAGAGGTGTATACCCCTAAGCACACCCCTTGCTTGCTTTGGGCTCAAGCTTGCAGCTCCTTGGACCCCTCTCCTCCTGGCCAATCACATGCACAATGCATTTCAAGCACATGGGTAGCCTTTGGACAACTGTCCTCCTTACCCCTTTGAGAGAGAGAGCTTGAAAATATCTAGATATTTTTTGAATTGAACTAGAAGCTCATTGGACCCCTCTTTAGCCAAGCCAATAGGATTCAAGCACACCAGGTGGCTAAGCATAGGGAGAGCTTGACATATGTCCATGTGCCCCTTGAGAAAGGGGGTGCCCTTTGGGTGAGTGGGAGGTTCAGTCAAAGATTCCCCTAACTTTCGGGCTTTCCCTCTCTTTCTTAGGGTCTCTTTTTTACTCAAGCACCTTACCCCCCATGCATGGGAAGCTTCTCAAGCACCTTCCTCATCAAGCATGACAAGCACCTCAAGCACCTTAGTCAGCAAGCACAACAGGCACCTCAAGCACCTTAGTTAGCAAGCACGACAAGCACATGAAGCACCTTACTCCTCAAGCATGACAAGCACATCAAGCACCTTAGTTACCAAGCATGACAAGCACCTCAAGCTTGGACCGGGTTCCCACCTCAAGCACAGCCCTAGCTTGCCTAAGGTCTAAGGACTTCTAACACTAACATTTGGAGGTCTTTAATGAAGCTAAATCTAAGGTCTTTTAAGCTCAATTAGAATGCAATTTGCTCTTTGATAGACTACCTTTTGGACCCCTATTGAGATATAACCATCTCTTCGCTTGGTCCCTAGTTGAGATATGTTAGCAGCAAGCTAACACAGATACCACGAATACCATTTTACGGAGTTCTCATTGTAAAAACACTTATTATTTTGATTAATCGGGAATATTGTAACTCCTATTTTCTCATATAAACCTTGTAATTGATGAGCCAGGGCTTGAGCCAGGGCTACAAGCTTCCAGATTGTGTCAACCTGTCATTACCCATCTTTGGTAGAACTCTCAGATTATTAGTTTTGACCACCAAAAACCTTGGCTAAGGTATAAAAGCCAATTTTTGTAAGTTATTATTAAGTTTTTGGATAATGAAATACACAACATGAGCTAACGACGCTCTCTTCTCTCCTTCTCGCGCTTCCTACTCCCTCCCTAGTTGTCACATTGCAGTAGCGTTTATTGCATTGCAACCGCCGGCAAGAGCTCTACACATTGACGTAAACACATCAAAGTATTTCGTAGTTTTTGGCGTCGCCAATCAGTGGCCTGATTTTATCATAACTAGGAATTTATACTTTCAAATCAAAAACTAAGCATAGGCGGGATATTGGAGGATCATTGCTAAGCATTTAGATGCATTCTGGGTCGAAAACGACTAGGTCAAAAATCCACTGCTGTTAATAATCGCTATTTTGGCACTTGACCTAAAGTGGGGTTTGAGACCATAAGCATGAGTGCTTAGGTCTTATAAACATGTTCTAGAAGTTTCGTTATGTTTGGATGTCGTTTGATGCTGTAACGGATGTGATTTGTTTTCCAACGAGCGATTGGCTTTTAGTATGCGAGTTGTTAGTTGTTTTCTGAGAGATTGACACTCTCTTGTAGTCTCTATGCACTAGTCGAGTCAGCTTCATCCCATGGATTGACAATTTAATCGTGGTTCTCACTAATACTGCAATAAGATAGGATAGTGAGGTTAGACACCCGTCCCATATTTGGCGTCACTGTCGGGGATCGAAGAGACCTAAACTAGGGAAAAACATGAGCGTATTGTGAAGTTATCCTTTAACTTCCTCTAGGATCGCCTAGAGTTCAAAATTTTCTTTTAGAAACGGCATAGCCTAAGATTGTCGTCTTTTGCTGTGTAGAGGTAGCTTGGAAGTAATTGCACTTGCTGAGTGTCTTTAGGATTGTAGGATTGTAGAAATAGATTAGGATTTTGAGGATGATTGATAGACGGGACAAGTTTTAAGATCAATGCCATAAAAGACAAGAAAACGAGTGTTTGTGGACACTTCCCCCACAACACCATTGCATGAGAATCTAGGAGTAGGGTAAGTAGGATCCGAGGTGGATTTCAGAAGATTGCTCTCTCTGAAAAAATCATTGTGAGTTGTTATTGGAAGTTGCATAATTTCAGGTCTACGGTTAGAAATAGCACGAAAAGACTCCAAACCACTCAATCTGACTGGAGAGTAAGCTTAAAAGTTGTCTGAACCAATGGGTAAGCTCAAGGACACTTCGAGGTCAAAATTTCAAGAGTTGGCCAAAACTCAAACTACTTACTTTTTCTTGACATTTTAGGCCAAATTAAGTTTTGACTTGATTCATAGGCTTTAAATAGACCATTAAAAGACTGTCCATTGAAAAATTGCAATAATTGGTTCATTTCAAGTCTGAAGTTTATAATCGCGATTGTTAACTTTTAGCTCAGATTTGACCAAGGTTCATACCATTGACTCATTGCATGTGTACAAACAACTTTTGGAAAGGCACAAAAGATTTGGATCACCAAACTGGCCAAAAACTAGGTAAAAACTAAAGTTTGTAGTGACTTTCGGAATCTTGAGTGTAACTTGGAGAAAAAATTATTCAAACCTATTGAAATTTGATTCATACGCTTATATTGATGTGATAAACATGTGTACATGCTCAGTTGACCAAAAAGATGCAAAAAATTGCCAGCTGTAAATAATCGCGATTATTCACATCTGCCCTATTTTTCAACTTTTTTGACCAAGTTGGCATACCACTAGCTTTACAATGTTGTAATAAGCCTACAAACCAAATTTGGTAAGATTTTTAGATCATTGGATTGAAAAGTGTAACCAAATTTGTAAACTTAGTCATCGAAAAGAAAATTGATGACCATTTGACCAAAATTTGTCCAAACTTGGCTAGAAACCTTAACTTGAGGTGCTTAATAGATCTGTGTCAAAGTTGGGACAAAAATTTACAAAAATATAGCTGGAGTAAATGATCACAATTATTTACATCTGCTTCAAAAATTGGAAATTTTGCAAACTTGAGTATACCACAAGGTCAAGCATATCAAGTAGACTCCACAAATCAATTTTGGTGAAATTTGGATCACAAAAGTTGTTGGAATTAGGGTTGCAGAGAAACACACACAGCTTGGAGAAGACAAAGGAAGCTCAAGGCACACAATAGAGAGTGTGTTACTTAGTGTGAAATGGAAAGATGGATAGCCCTAGAGTGATGGGCATATATATAATGTCAGGGGAAAAAACCTCCTAAAGAGGGAAAAAATGCCCCGGCGGTCCTAGTGTGTTCACACACATCACTGCCACATGTATATGGTAACAAATCCCCCCTGGAGTGATGCGGTGAATGAGAGCTGGCACATGAGTAAAGGGAAGTTCCATGCCTGAAGGACAGGATCAGTCCACAAAGGGGAGTAAGCCCAAAGCTTTGCGGAAAGCTTCAAGCTTCTCACGAGACAATGCCTTTGTGAAAAGATCTGCAAGGTTGTCCTGTGTTGGCACATAAGCCAAGCTGATCTCTCCTGCTGAGAGCCTCTCCCTGACATAGTGGTAATGCACCTCAATGTGCTTTGTACGAGCATGAAAAACTGGGTTCCTCGCAACTGCCAATGCACTCTGACTGTCAGTGTAGTTAGTGTTGGCAGTGTCCTGTCCAACACCCAAATCATCCATAAGGTGTCTCAGCCATACACACTCAACTGTAGCTGTGAAGACTTCCCTGTACTCAGCCTCACAACTCGAAGTGGCCACAGTAGGTTGCTTCTTGCTCAACCATGATATACATGAACTGCCAAGCATGAAACAAAAACCACTTGTGGACACTCGCGTGTCAAAACAACCAGCCCAATCTAAGTCCGAAAAAGCATGTAAGTCTGGCGGCAATGATCCCCCCTTGGGATAAAACAAGCCAAGATGTAAAGTGCCACTCAGGTAGCGGAAAATCCTCTTGACAGCCTGCCAATGCTTAGACCCTGGGCTATGCATAAATCTGCTGACCTGTGAGACTGCAAACTGAATATCCGGCCTCGTGTTGCATACATAAATGAGGCAGCCAACAGCACTTTGGTAAAGAGTGACATCAACAGGATCACCAGCATCATGTAGACTCAACTTCGAACCTGTTTCCATGGGAGTGGCAATAGGTTTGCAATCCTCAAGTCTAAACTTACATAGCAATGTCTCTATGTAACTTTTCTGACACAAGGCAATACCACCATCACACTGCTTAAATTGTATACCCAAATAATGATGCAACAGTCCCAAATCTTTCATCTTGACAGTAGCATTCAAATCAGCCTTAAATTCAGCAATATGTCTCTCATTTGGTCCAATGATCAGCAAATCATCAACATAAAGAACTATGATGAGCAATACATCACCCTCACCCTTTACATACAATGTGCTTTCTGTTGGACTGTTACGAAAGCCTTGTTTGACCAAATGAGTGTCAGCTTTCTCATACCAAGCACGAGGAGATTGCTTCAACCCATACAAAGCCTTGTTACATTTGCACACTTTGACCTCTTGTCCTTTCATGACAAAACCGAGAGGCTGCGTTACATAAACTTCCTCAAATATGTCACCATTCAAGAAAGCAGTAACAATGTCTCATTATCTACATAGGCCATGTGACTATGGGCCCCACTTGTCTGGCTGTGTGTATATGTGCCAGAACAGCAGTCTCATGAGAGAGAGACTAAGAGAGAGAGATGGGTTGATGAAAAAAAGTGAGAGGTGACATGGAGAATAAAGTAATTACAAGAGGGGAGAGAGGGGAGTGTGTTCAAAGGTGAATCTGTGTGCAGATGTGTGTGAACACAAGAAAAATCAGGTAACCACCGGGTGGGATGGGTCTGTGGGCACCTTTTTCAGTGAAACTGAGTGTGTGTGAGTGTGGGGGAGGTTATTTAGCTACAAGACAAGAGACATGGCGCCCTTTAGAGAGAGAGGGGGGTATTTGGGTCATGGGATATGATAGGAGAGAGAAAGAGGGGGTGAGGTATACTATTTTGGAAGATAGGGTAAGCTGCATGTGAGTTAGGGTGCATTATTGGTGAGTTAGAATGCATTATTGGTGAGAGGTGGGGTAGCTTGAGGAGAGAGAGAAAGGAGAAAGGACAAGGGGAAGAGAGAGGGGGGTTGACCTTTTGAGTGGAGGAGAGGAAAAGGGACACCCGGCGGGGCAACAGTGAAGAAAAAGGAGGCAAGGTGGGGATGGGCTACCCCGCAGGCATGAGGTGGCCTATTTTACCTTTCTTATATATTTACATAATCATACTTTATTTTTTCTTACTTATTCCAATGCCTTTTATCACTCCCTCCATAAAAGGGGGTTTTCATGGGGTGGGGACAAGAGAAGAGGGGTATGGGAGCTTGGCTTGTGAAAAGCCCCCATCATTAGCCCTCCCCTTTTGGCTAGAGGCATTCATGTCTCTAGCTCATTTGTTTGATCATTATCGTCGAAGGTGGCGGCTGATGGTGTGTCCTCATCTGGAATGTCAATTGGTGGAGCCTGGTCAAATCGAAGAAAATAAGGTTTAAGTCGCCAACCATTTACCCTGGTTTTATGAAGTTTTCCATCAGCCTCCATAAGCTGGTAGCTCCCATTGGCATACTTTTTCTTGATGATGAAAGGGCCTTCCCATCGGAGCAGGAGTTTCTTATCCTTGCGCATGTCGAAGCGATTGTCGTAGCGGAGCACCAACATTCCTTTCTTCAATTATTTTTTCAGGAGATGCTCGTTAAAGCTAAGCCGTCTATGCTCTGCTTGTGCTGCATAATAATTTATTGCTTCTTCTCTGTCTAGCTGCAGTCTTTCCAATTTGATGATGTGATCTCTCAAATGCATGTTGGGCTGTTGAAGCTGGCTTGCCATTACTCTGAGACTTTGTAGTTGCACTTCAATGGGCAAGATTGCTTCCTTACCAAATACTAGATGATACGGTGTGAATCCCAAGGATGTACGAAATGAAGTTCTGTAGGCCCATAAAGCAGGTAGTAGATACTTATCCCAGTCTCCGGGATGATTGTTTACCTGCTTGGTAATAATTTTAGAAACCATTCCATTTACCTTTTCAACTAGGCCATTACATTGAGGGTAATATGGTGAAGAGTGCCTCCTTGTAATGCCCAGTTTCTGCATTAATTCTCCTACCAAGTCTGCTCTGAAACCTGGCCCTCTATCAGAGATGATCTCTAAAGGTGTGCCAAACCTACAGCATATGTGCTCGTAGATAAATTTAGCTACCTCTACCGCTGTGATTCTAGTGGTGGCTGTAGCCTCTGCCCATCTAGTCATGTAGTCGACCCCCATGATAATGTAGAATTTTCCTGAGTTGGCCCTAGGTAATGGCCCAATGGCATCGATACCCCATTTTTCAAATGGGCCATATGAGAGAATAGGTGTCTGTGGTTCAGGCATAAGTGACCTAGTGCCGGCCTTTTGACACAACTTACACGTTTTGCACCAATGGTGTACATCACGGTTGAGGCTAGGCCATATGAAGCCTACCTGCAAGATTTTCCTACTTGTTATGTCTAGGGCAAAGTGACCACCACAATCCCCGTCGTGACAGCTAGCAATTACTCCCATGATTTCGTGAGAGAGAGGGACCTTCCTGAGTATTTGGTCCTTACCCTTACAGTACAAACCATCATTGATGAGTCGATACCTTGTGGCCTTCCGCGTCGGCCATTGCTTCTGTCCCTTTGTTAAATCTGATGGGCATTCCCCTGTTTCCAAAAAATGCATGATGTCAGGCAAGGCATCACTGCCTTGAAATAGAGGGAGCTTTAGTTTTATTGCTCCAACCACCACTTCTTGTAGTCTTTCACTTGCTAGGGCATCTGCTTCTTGGTTTTGAGCCCTTGGGATATGGTGTATTTGAACTTCTTCAAACTTACCCAACAAGGTTTTTACACCACTTAAGTGAGTCCTTAAACTAGGATTCTTGCATGTCCATGCTCCATTTACTTGCCTTACCAGAAGTAGAGCATCCCCAAATACATTAAGGCGTTGTACACCTTGCGAGACGCACCATTGTAGACCCTTGGTTAGTGCTACATACTCAGCTTCATTGTTAGAATGTGAATCTAACAATTGGCCCAACGAAAATACCTTTGTCCCTTTGTCATCAAAGACCACTATGCCTGCAGCTGCTTTGTCGGACGCTCGCTTGTAGGCTCCATCAAAGTAGAGAGAGTATGCTCCTTCTACCATCGGTGGTACTGGAGGTAATCGGACTTCTCCTTCCTTAGATTGCTTCTCCTTCCTTTCAAAGACTTGGTAGGTCATGAGTCCCCCCAAACTTGCCCTTGTCGTGCTTTCTACCTGTACCGTGTAGTCAAACTCTTGCAGACGAACTACCCATTTAGTAATTCTAGCAGACACATCCATGTGTTGTACAACATAGGGAAATATTTCATCCGTGGTTAGAATCACAAATTGCTTAGGCAGCAAATATGACCTAAACTTTGTAGTTGCAAATCTAAGAGCTAGGACTAAGTGTTCCACATGGGTGAAACCTTTCTCTCCTGCTGTCATCATTCGACTAGCGAAGTAGATTGGCCTCATGAAAGATGTCGTCGTATCCTTTTGGAGTAGCACAGCCCCCAATGAGTCATCACCAACACTTGAGGTGACATAGAATTTTTCATCCCACTTAGGTGGTGAGACAGTTGGCAGAGTGGCTAAGACCTCCTTTGCCTTGTTGTAGTGATGTTCGCTTAGTGAAAGTTGATCTTTGAGTGAGTTGTTGCAGTGGTAGAACAAGTTGTGATAGTAGATGTATGAATCTACTTAAATACCTCACCTTCTGTAGAAAAGAGACCAGTTGACGTGCAGTCGTTGGTGAAGGTAGGGCTATGAGTGCGGACACCTTACTTGGGTCGGCGTTGATACCTCTTGCTGAAATTTCATGGCCTAGTAGAATGACTTTACTCTCCCCAATGTGACATTTATCCACATTTAATTGCCCACCTAGGCTCTGCAACCTGGCCAAACCTTCAGTTACCTTTTCTAAATGTGAAATACGGGAGCTATATATACAAAAATCATCAATGAACACTCTTATGGATGTTCCAAAGAACGGTTGAAAAACATATGTGACATATCTTTGGAATGTGGCAGGTGCATTTGTGAGACCAAATGGCATAACCCTGTATGCAAAACAACCCCATGGCGTGATAAAAGTGGTTTTTAGCTGATCTTCCAAGGCTATGCGTATTTGAAAGTATCCTGAATAACCATCACAGACGGTATAGCATTCAAAACCCGCTACTTCATTCAGAATTTCATCCAAGAAAGGGAGAGGAAAGTGGTCTCTCTTTGTAGCTGCATTTAGTGGTTTGTAGTCAACACAGACCCTCCACTTACCATTCTTTTTAGGCATCACCACTACGGGTGACACCCATTCTGAGTTTTCTACAGGATAGATGAATCCCGCCTCCAGCAGTTTCCTTACCGCGGCCAAGAGTGACTTTTCTTGTATGACCCCCAGTCGTCGTAGCTTTTGCACAACTGGTTTTACCCCTTCCTTCAGCTTAATATGATGTTCCACCACTGTAATGCCTGTGATTCTTTCATAGTGTTCAATGAACAGGTTAGGAAATCCCATCAACATTTGCAAAAAACTATCTTTCTCCTCAAGTGTTAATTCCGTAGACAACATACCCTTCAACCTACTTCCTCCTAGGCCAGGTGATTTGCTCTCCTCTTCATTGGGTTGCCCTTTTGGTGATGGATCACCACTTGTGCTTACCCTTTGTGGATCCTTCATAATGATACCCATCACATCAATGGAACTGTCACTTTCGTCGGTGGATGTGGTCTCCTCCTCAGAACTGGAAGATTCGCTAGTGGTTTCATTTGCCGATGTTTCCAGATTCATTTCCTTCTGCTTGCCAATCCTCATGTCGTAGTAGATTGTCTCCCCTTTCTTACCGATCATGCGTAGAAGGCCAGTACCCCAGTCCTGTTTTGCCTTCATGGCCATCAACCATGGCCTTCCCAAAATTAGTGGATAGCCCTCCCCCTTAGTAGGCATCACAAAAACATCTACCTCTACCTCAGTGTTGAAAGCTTTGATTTTCACGGAACTTACCACACCCACACACTTAACTTTTGCCTTGTTTGCCATCTTTGCCTTGCATGGAGAAGGCCTGTCAACCTCGAGCCCTAATCGAAGCATCATAGCTTCTCTCATTACACAGATTTGTGCACCTCCATCAATGTAGGTGTTTCCAACCCTCTTTCCTTTTATGTTTACGTCGACAATTGGAAGGATGTCATCCATGTTGCATCCCGAAATTGCTTCGGCTACCTTTGTTTTGGAGCGTCTTGTACTTACCATTTTAGACCATTGTCGCCTTACTTTAGGTACAAGATGTAGCAGCTATGGCCATGTAATCTTCGGTCCTTGCTCTGCCACATCCAATGTTAGATCATAGGGCTTAAAACTTTCCCCTAGCTGGAAGTCGGTGATGCCCAATTTCCGTCGTGGCCTGGATGGCCTCTTGCTAGTTTCTCCTCTCATGCTTCTCTCATCACCTGATTGTGTAGCGTTCTCCCTCCTAGCTCTTTTCACATTCATGGCTTCAAGTGGTTCTAAAAAGGTTACCTTCTCCTTACCCTTGTCCCTCTCCTTTGCTCTGAGTGGATCCACTACTACGGCTTTTCCTTTCTCTTCTAGCCTTATGATGTTTACAGGGCGATTAGGTGGTGGGGCTGGTGGAAGAGGTGGGATGGATGCTTGTAGTGGTGTCTGGGGTGGACGTAGAATTTGTGTTGGTGGGGGTGGTGCTCGGGGTGGGGGTGTTCTTTCTCTAGGGGGTGACAATTGGTTCCTCCTACCTCCTCTATTATAGTTTTCTCGTGGTTTGGGACAGTAGTACATACCGTGACCGTCTTCTCCGCAGTTGTAGCAATGATACTCCCTGTTTTGTCATCGTGCTCTTCCAGGGTCTTGATCTCTTTCTTGACTCCTCCCTTGCTGTATTAAGTGGACAGAAAAATTCTGCAGTTGGTCAGTAATATGGGCCAACATATCTTGTTGGTCATCTCTTACCCCAAGAGCCGGTGGTGGTGGTATGGTAGTTGTCGTAGTTGCTGGTCGACGCGATGTTCCTGCTTCTGTTGACTCGGTTTCTTTGGCTTTCATTCGCAGCTTCTTGTCCTTAAGGCGAGCAATCTCAACGGCTAACTCGTACGTAGCCCGGAATCTACCTTTCACCTTCTCCTTGAGAAGCGGCCATAAGCCATGCGTAAACCGATCTTTTTTTACGAAATCGGGTGCAGCTTCCCCCCTTGCCAGTGACTCAGCCCACCGTTCCCACAAATCCACAAATTTGGACTCATAGGTGGCATATTCTAAAAGACCCTCCTGCTTCAAGTCTCCCAACTTGTCCCACAACTTTTCTGAAGTGGTACCTCCCCCAAAGCGCCTCTTAAAAGCGGTTTTTAAGGGTTCCCAGTCATCCTTGGTTGCTTGTGGAAGTGCATTGTACCATGATCTAGCTTCTAGCTTCATGAGATGCTTAAAGATTCTAACTCGGGATTCATCCGTATCTTTGTTGCTCACTACACATGCTACTTCAAAGTCATCTAGGAAGTCTGTTACCAAATCCTCCCCCTTCTTTCCTTTAAATGTTGGAAATCCTACACTTACCATGATTACTGAGAGAGAGCTAGAAAGACACACTACTTAACTTGCAAAAGTTTTTTTCTTCTTTACAAGGAGGCGTGTATACCCTCTTATACTAGGACATAGATTAAAACTTCAAACGGTACATTGCCTTGTACCAAAGGTAAGACAAATGGTTGATCTGATGCCAGAACCTCAAAAAATTGCTCCCCACCCAGCATGGTGTCAATGACGTGCTGGTAGTAAGCCTTCAAATCCAGTATTACCTTGATTGAGCGTACACGTGTTGGTATGTGTGATCTGTCTTGAGGTAGGTTGTACTGATTCATGTGAAGCTTAGAGGTGCTTAGTCACTGTCCAAGCTTGTGGGAGGGGGTGGTGTTCTTTCCTGAAACAAACTCAGTAGATCCCTAGTTTCTCTAGTGAGAGTGTGAGCCAATGATTCCGTTATCTGTGCTGCAGCATCAGGTGCGACTTGAAAACTGACTGTGATAATTACCTCGGTGACTTGAGTTACTCGATTCTCAAAGGAGAATAGTGTTGATTCTCTATTGTGTAGAGCTCCTTCCATTTTGCTGTTGTGGGTTAGTTGTAGGTTGCAGACATGGTTTCGACCTTCTCCTTCTTCTTCTTGGAACTTGGCCTATGTATATCCACTGCGTTTGGCGTATTGGTTGACTCTCCCACTGCAAATCGATTACCGTTACGCCTGGCACTCGAGCTTCGATGGAGATGCGGAGTTCATCTAGTTGTGCTTGGAGCTCTTCTTCTTCTGTTGTTGTTAAGGCGGTTACGCCGCTAGCGGAAGCTAAATAGCGAGAACTCAACCAACAACAGAATTTGTCAGACGAGGACGGAGCTTGACCCGCAGGCGCATGGAAACAACTAGGTGGGTGTCAAATCACCTACTCGACCTTCTAATGACAATCACTACTAAGGAAATCAAATCTAAGTTCTAAAACACGCAAGTGACTGAAATCCGTACTACGAACGAATGCTATACGAAACAGGATCTAGAATCATTGAATCGATGTCAAACTCAAGGGGAAGTCTATACACTAGGTAAGAACAACACCCTAAAGACTTGAACTGCAAAATCAACCTATAACCACTCCGTGCGGCAAACGCGTATGAAGACAGGCCGAAAAATACAGGTGACCGAAACTTGACCCTGATGGTACTAATGTGTAGCTCTACTCGTTGTGGTTCTATAGATATGCTGCACGCTCTATTCCGACACACGAGTTGGAAGAAAACTCACACCGAAGCTCGTAGGAACTTACCACACATAGAAGCCGATAGCGCGCACTCTTGGTATCTGTGCGTAGCTCTCACCGTTGCTAACACAATGGCGGTGTCGCTTCTCCAATGGCGGCCCCGTAGCTCGCGTAGCAAGGAGATAAGACTCTCTCTCTCTCTCTCTCTCTCTCTCTCTCTCTCTCTCTCTCTCTCTCTCAGACACAGCCACAGCGCTCAAAAACTCACTTTGATTAATAATTGAATCTTTTCCTTAGGTTACAAAACTTTGGCTTATATACCTCAGCCTTGGAGGTGAGAACATCTCTAATTATTTACATCAGCAGGTGAAATTACGTCGGGATTACAAGCTGGAAACTCAATTGAGTCCCGTTACTTAATGAATGGCTCCAATCAAAATTAATGTCGGAAAGACATTTATTACAATCAATGGTTACAAAATGATGGGTGTGAGCAAAAATGCGGGTGTGATCCTCTGCTGGCTCAACACTCCCCCCCTCCGCGTTCATGTCGTCCCTGACATGACTTTTAGGCTTGATCAATAGAGTCCTGTCGTCTTGAGCATCTGCAAATGTGATTCGTAGCGTAGGTTGCCGATGGTCAAGGTTGGGCCGAATATTTTGCTTTCGTGAGTGAAAAAGCCGATGTAGAAAGCTTCTTCGAATGTTTGCATGTGGAAGCTAGGCAAAAACATAATTCTTTGGTATAAGAGATGTAACACCTTTGGTGATGGCTGCAAAGAAAGATCATACATCATATCTGTCACTGTGTCGGCCGTCGATAGTAGACTCGAGGTCGTGGCTTTATCTGGCGCGAACACTTCAATGCATGCTAAGAGAGTCCTGCAAATTTTCTTTAGCATCTGACACGAAAGGTCAGGAGAGCCAGTAAAGAGTTTGATAGTGCCCGTTAGGGTTTTCACCATGTAGGCTTTACCTATTCTCTCTCCTGCCTTTGGTCCTGGCATCCTTGGGTAATTAAGCCAATTTGGCTTCTTTTCTGCAATCCTGCCATGCTCTTTCCAGCTTCTGACCCTTGGCACCGGGCAGAAGGTTGCATCCTCCCGAATCTCCTTTGGAGCCTCTACCAAGTAGATGAGGTAGGCTGGGTATTTGTTCATCCAACCTTTCCTCCATCTAGGTTGAGAGTCTACAATCCTCTTTGATTGTTCATCCTTTGTGATGTCGCCTTCGTAAAGAGCGACATACTGCTCCTCCTCTATTCTCTTTTTCATCTTTATCACTTCAAATTTCATCAGAGGGAAAGGCAGGCTTGGTTGCATCCACTCTTCATGGAGCACTTTTGTGTCTAAACCTTGAAGTCTAATGGAGATGAGGAGTCTCCTTTCCCATTCCATTTCCGCCTTGGCACTTTCCTCTGTTGACTTTTCTATTTGGTCCTGGAGCTTTTGTTCTTCTTCTTCAGAGATTCCTGAAGTTGAGGCCACTTCTTGAACTGGGGCTGGATCTTCAATTGTGGTTGCCTCTCCAGTTTCTGGTAGCTCTATGGCTGCTCCCCCTGCTTCTTCTTGTGGTGTCTCTGTTTCTCTTCTTTGTTGCTCTTGGAGGTCTTGGAGCTGTTTGCGGAGGGCCTCATTTTCTGTCCTTAGTGTTTGGTTTTTTGATGTGAGCCTCTCCTCTGCAGCCAATGATCCCTCCGCCATGTGCAATCTTTGCACTTGCTCTAACCTTAGCTCTCTTTGCAAACTTCTGACCTGATCTTCCAGAGCTGGTACGAGGGCTCCCTCTTGTTCTGTTCCTGCTCTGCTAGCTCTAGGGGTGGTCCTGAGTCTCGTGATTGTCCTTTCTTGAAGTTCGACTCTTTCCCTTAGCTCAATGAGCTCATCCTTGGCTGCCTCCAGCTCATCTTCTATTCGCTCCTTTGCTTCCTGTGAACTTGTTACCTCTCTTGAAGCTTCGGCTAGTTGGAGTATCAAGCCGTCCCTCTCGTTTTCTGCGTCGTAGAGTGATGCTTTATGACTTTCAGATTCAGTCATAGCATTCTCTAACTTCTTCTGCAACTCTGCTTCCTTTTGTTTTGCTGTCTCAAGTGCTACTTCCTTTGCTCTGGATCTTTCTTTAATCTTGCTGAGCAGTTCATGCACCATGTGCATGTCTTTTTCATCTTCATCTGTCAACTTGACAGCTCTTTCTGCCACCACCTCCAATGGCTTCGGCTCGTCCATTTTTTCTTCACTCTCCATTGTACCCTTTGTCTTTTCCTTCGTCCCTTTCCGATCATCTTGTTTCCGTAGGGAAGTAGGGATATCCCATAAACTGCCTCCAGGGCCTCTTCTTCACTGTATCCGATCGCTACCAGATCCTCGTAATCATCTTTCTTTTGCTGAACTAGATCTATCTCCTTTTCCTTGGTCCCGGCCTCCGGCTTTTCCATAAATTCTGTTTCTATTTCTATTGTGGTTTCCTCCACAATAATTTCCATCTTCTTCGGGCTTGGTACAACAGTAAAAGAGGGCTAATTGTCTTCAGTCACCTTGGCTTTCCCTTTGTTTGCTTGCCTTACTGTCTCTTTAGGTTCAGTAGACTCATCTATTTTTTTCTTCCCCTTGTCGTCCTTTTGCAGCTCAGCTTTTAAAAGTTGTACTTCCTCTTCAGTATAAGGCTCGACAGGTTGCTGCTCCAGTATGGCCTCCGACTCCTCATAAGCTCTAATATATTGATCATATTGATCAACATGTGGCTTGGCTGAGCTGGTTCCGACTTTACTGGGGTCTGGCACCCACATTTCTTCGAAGTCCCCCTTTAGAGCTCTTTCCGCTCTAAACTGCTCCACCAGCCTTTCCATTCTTGCGGCTTTTTGACTTTTGGTTTGCTTGGGATCGGCCTTCTTCTTCACTTTCTTCTTGAGCGGCTCGTCCACGGCCTCCTCAGGTTCTGAAACTATTTCTAGTTTTCGGCGTGCTCTTGTGGACGCCCTCTTGGATACTTCTTGCTGTTCTTCCTCCTCATCGGCTTCTCTAAGCCACTCATTCTGGGAGGGAATCCGTGGCCCTTGATCCCTAGCTCCAATAGCTTCATAAGCTATTCTTGTTAGGATTTCTCCTCCTCCTATGTACTTTGGCTTCTGGTTGTGCATGGCGATTACTTGCTCGTGGATGTATTGAGCATAGTTCACCTCTTTTGGCATATTGCTCTTCAGTGCCCATGTGATGGTTGTCGCAATGGCATGGGGTGGTGTAGTATACTTCTGCGGTCTTTTACTGCACACATGGAAAAACTGGTTGTATAATCGGCAAAGGGTTGCCGCTCGTTGATCTGCCATATCTCCGTAGGTTGTATTTTGTTTCTTTGATCCATAGACCTCTATGGCCTCCCTTCTTTCTCTGACAGAACTCCCTTTGTTGTGCAACTTCAATGCATCTGCAATGAGCTGTGGAGTGATCTGTACTTCAACTGTTTCTCCATCCATGGCTGTCAACGTGGCTTTCCTATCCTTCTGAATGGATGTTGCCAACTCATACACTCTTCTTGTGTCTACACCTGATGGTCTCGAGGTGAAGAACCTGTGTAAGTCAGCCTTTTCCAGGTATCTGCTTATGTTCTCTGATCTGCTATAATCCACTAATTCTCGTGGGATCATAGGTACATCGACCGATTGCCCTTGAGGATCTCTGAAAGTCCCCTGGTAGATCTTTATTCCCTCTTTTTCTAGTACTGCTTCCTCCATCCAAGTCTTGGTTGGCTTGAGGGTTTCTGTTGGAATATCAAAAGGTTCTGCCTCTGCAAGAGCATCCTTGATGGTTGGTCTTTTTCTCTTAGTTGCCGATGACTTAGCGGAATCCATGGATCCTGTAACTCCAATTACAGAAGTTAGCGTCTTTTTAGTACTGAAAGCCGAAATGAAGCTTTTAACTATTCAAATGACTTGAAAATTGAAACATGAGCTATTCAGGGCCTAAGGATGCAATGTTGGTGAAAAAATATGCAAACTGGGCTCAAAAACATGCTTGAGACATCATACGCGTATGATGTCTTTTGTGTCAGAATGACTTCATATTGGTTGTGCTTGTAGCTGATAGTGTATACATGAGTGTCATATGCTTGGATTTGAGTTTGGATCCCATTTGGTCAAGTTTTGGTCAGTTTAGTCCAATTCAGGCTCTTAGGCAAAATTTTGAAAGGAAAATGGATTTTATGATCCAAATTGGATAAAACTTGGTGGATTACTTTCAAATGGCATGTAGAACACTTCTGTTTGGTGGTTGAAGCCCTGAGGTGCCAAAATCACATAGTGAGACATCATACGCGTATGATGTCTTTTAGTGCATTTTTGGACCAATTTTCTCTATAAGCTTGGATTTGGCTTTAAATAGGCTTATTCAGTGGATTTATCAAGTTTGGATAGAATTTGGACTAAAAATGGCTCTGGAGACATCATACGCGTATGATGTCTTTTTCATCAATTTTTCATGGGATTGGTTCTGTGGACTCTCCATGTGCTAGTGAAGGACCGTTTATACTCAAATCTTGGTTTGGACTTGAATATGTTGGATTTGGGACAAAAATAGGCTTTGTATGAAGGATTTTCTCTTAATTGGGCTAATGGGGTGATCCACTTGACCAAATGGTTCCAAACTTCATATGTAGCATGTATTAGATATATATAATGGATGTATGATGACAAATGAGCATTTTTGGCTCTGTAAGTGCAAATAGACATTATACGCGTATGATGTCTTTTGTGTCAAAATGGTGCTTTTTGGTTCCAGATAGCTTGTAGATGTGTTAATCAACAATCCTACAAAGTTTCAATGAGTTTGGAGTTATTTTGAAAAAATTAGGACCAAAAATCAATTTTATGGCCTACTTTGCGCCTTTTTGGTTTTCCTTGGGTTTTCTAACTCCAATTCTCATGATACTTGGTTCATAGGATGTGATTAACATGTGGAATGAGGCTATGCACTCAAATGTTGAAATGAATGTGAAAATCATGCTGTGAGACATCATACGCGTATGATGTCTTTTCTTGAAATGTTGGTCTTTTTGTGCAAAGAATGCTTTGTGCTAGTGCCCTAAGCCCTGCTAACTAGTTTTCAACTTAAAAAGTCATCAGTTTAGCTAAAAAGCCCCCTTATAGGCATTTCAGTCTCCGAAGTCGTCTTTTTGCCTTGGAGTTGAATTTCTTCAACTTTTCTTCTTGAGAGTTGCATTTCCAGCTCATTGGATATGTTGTGAAGCCATCCAGTTGGTTGGACTTGACTTTGGCTCCCCGTTCTCCATCTTTCTCCATATGGTTTCCCGAAGGCGTCTTTTTCACCATCGGTAAGTGAATCAGCTTTCTTTTGGGTTTTGCTTGCAAACATAAGTCATCCATGTATAGTGGAAACTGCTCGTGAAGTTTCATGTCATTTGGTCGTCAATTTTAGCCGTTATGCCAAAATGACGCTTTGTGTGTCCGCAACCGAATCGGTTGTTCCGACCTACTTTTGGTGATCCAAACCCGGAGATACTCCATGGTTGCATTGCCCTCGATATTGTTAAGCTTCCTGAGAAGTTTTGTGTCGTTCCGACAACTTTTTTCTGTTTGCCTCTTGCAGGCTCTGTTGACCTAGGGTTTTTCCAGTCGTTCTTTCTCGAGCTTTGAGTGCTAGAAACTCATCTTCTATGTTAGGGTAACCCACCTCTAAGTTCTTGCAAGGTTTGGTTAGGCGGTTGTGCCCTTACCTAGCGTTCTTCCCCATTCCCCGTCTGCTCTTGTTTCTTGGTTTTGGTGAGTTTTCGCGACAAAAGTTAACGATAA
The DNA here is from genome assembly GCF_014529385.1 of Adiantum capillus-veneris. NCBI lineage: Eukaryota > Viridiplantae > Streptophyta > Polypodiopsida > Polypodiales > Pteridaceae > Adiantum > Adiantum capillus-veneris. Next base: position 137,662,951 of record NC_140944.1, on the reverse strand, counting down.
GCATCAAAAGCTTATGGCAACGAGTCTACCTCTCATGTCTGGTGTCCTCTGAGCTCTCGTAGCAGTCGTAGAAGGCGGTAGAAGGTCGGATGCTCCTGTGTGCTCTTTGCTCTCTCCAAGAAGGTAATACTGGAAATGAGCTTGATAGTGAAGTGAAAAATACTTAACTTCGGGCTTCCCGGATCACTTGTTACCAAATTTGACATGTGCTCCTATCTCGTCGTGATATGCACTTTAGGATTTGAAATTTCTCAATTTGGACTCCGTTTGACCTGTTTCTGAGAAATCTGTCCACTTTGCCAAAATTCTGTCATTTCGGGCTTTCCGCAACTTTTTCAGAATTGTACCCATTTTTTATCCTGGGTTTCCCTTGTCATGAGGATCATCACCGTCTATTCTTTTCTTTTTCCCGATCTCATTTCACCTGCTTTTTTATTTTTCTTTTATTTTTATTAAGAAAATCATAAAAAATAAAGGAAAATAGAAAATTGAAGCCAAAAAATTCCAAACATACATGATAAATAGCTGGTAACCCTGTGTATATGAATATACACTTCTTTGTGATTTCTGGACTTGGATTACCACTTTTTTCCACTTTTTAGCTCCAAAAACACTCTTATTTAGTGATATTTACACATATAGAGACCCAAATTCATCATTTGATCTCTTCTTGTTGCAAAACAAGGTATATAAGGGCATAAATATTATCAATATCCGCAATCAAACATAAAAAATTGCAAAATCATGTAAGACACTGCCCTTGTAATATAATTTTTGTTTTTCTTTGTTTTTTCCGCTTGTAGCTGCTTTGTAGCTCTTGTATACCTCCCCCCCTCCTAGTCTGAGTCCTCCCGGACGACTATGAAGTGTCTGTGGGTGAAGCATTGTAGTTGTTTTGGTCATAAGTTCCCAATGCAATTGTAGAGCGACGATACAACATTCTTTCCAATAAAGCTGCTCTTTGTTTGATTGAAGGATTGGTGGTCGGGTTTTGCGTTGGTTTTGGCACTTCTGTAGTAGAATCAGTAGATGGATTCTTCGTTACCTTGTTGTCTTTTTTCACAATCCAAATCTGCTTCCGCTTTGCTTGTGTTTGCCACAAACTCTTTGCGACCCAAACCTGCTTTGTTCTGTTTGTTGATTCCCTCGCCTTGAAATACCTAGGAGTTTCCTTTGATTGTATTGAAGGGAGTTCCTGTTTACAAATCTTTGGGATCCAAATTTGCTTGCTGTAGCTTTGTGCCGTCATGACCTTCTTTGGAATCCAGATCTGTTTCACTTTCCTTGATTGTCGGGGATCACTCTGTTGTCTGGTATTGAAGACTCTGTTTGTGTTTTCTGGCACCACCTTTTTTGGTCTCCATACCATCTTTGACTCCGTTTTTTTCCAAGGTTGAGCTGTTATAATATTGCTTGTCCTCTTTATCCACTGTTGAGAATTCCTCGTCGAAGAGTAATCCGGTTGTATAGAAACTTTTGGTTGCCATTGCTTCTTCTTTTCCTCTGTTTGTTGTTTGCCCTTGTCCGTGGATTCTTCCTTTGGAGTTGGCTCTGCTCCTTTGGTGAACTTAACTGATTGACTTTCACCTTCGTATTTGATAAGCACTGATTTAGAACTCCAGTCAATCATTGCATTGTATTGCTTCTGCCATGGTTGTCCTAGCAATAATGGATGTTGTGTAGCTTGGTCTTCAACCACGTAAAACATATGAGGATACACATATTGGTTAATTTGTATATGTAAAACTGTGCATCCGACAGTTTTGATTGCATTCTCAGAGTAACTCTTTAACTCTTGCTTGGCAGTTTGTAGTTTAGTGTCATTTGTCAATTGTCTATACAAACTGAGTGAAAGTAGGTTAGCTTGAGCTCCTGAATCCAATAGTGCTCTGGCTTTGATTTGGTTGGTTCCTACTTTGCATTCAATGATGGGTTCTTCTTTGTCATTATCCATTTCTGTTATATTGACTGCGTTTATTCGTATTGCTCCTTCATTGCGCTGTTTCTGACGCAGTAGTCTTCGTTTCTCCATTCTTTCCTTCGCCTCGGCTTGCGCTTCCTCCTCAATCTTTTTCTTTTTCTGGACACGCAGCTTTTCTTGATGTATTTTGAGAAGCATGTCTTGTGTTAGCGGCAACAGATACTTTTTCACTCTGCATCCACTAATCCAATTGGGCATTTCTTCTCCGTCTAATGTAGCAAGCTTGACGGCTCCACTTGGTGATAGATCTTTAATCACCAGAGGTCCCATCCCTCGCTTTTTAAGCTTTTTAGCATGCTGTTTCAGAGTGTAAACTAGGACATAGTCCCCAACTTTAAACTCTTTAGTCCGCACATGCTTATCAAAAAATTCCTTTTGTCGCCTTTTTTGAACGTAGATGGAAGCTACTGCTTTTAGGCGAAGCTCATCTAGCTTTTCCAGGTCATCTATTCTATCAGAGAGCTCGTACTCTGTCCACTCTAGATCCTTAGCCACCCTTAAGGTTGAAATCAAGAATTCTATTGGCAAGATAGCATTTAGCCCAAAAACCATGTTATATGGGGTCGTTCCTATGGAGGTTTTATACGCCACCCTATATGCCCATAATGTTGAATGTAACTTTTGGTCCCAGTCAGTTCTCGACTCAGATACAATCTTCGTGAGGACCGTACATATGGTTTTGTTTGTTGCTTCAGCTTGTCCGTTTGCTTGTGGATGATATGGGACTGATTTCCTATGGATTACCATGAATTCATCTAGAAGGATCTCTATCACTTCATTTATGAAATGTGTGCCTCGATCACTCACAATTTCTATTGGCAATCCATATCGTACAAAGACGTATTCATATAGAAATTGTGCCGTGGTCCTGGCATCTGCTTTTTGAGTTGCCTTTGCTTCGACCCACTTTGTTAGATAGTCTGTAGCCACAACGATGTATTGTGTATGAGTCTTATATGCAGGAGGTGAAATGGGTCCAACATAATCAATCCCCCATTTTGCAAAAGCTCTTGCCCCCATCATTGGTCTAAGCGGCATATCATCTCTTTTAAGTGGTACTTTGGTCCGCTGACAGTCATCACACCGTTTAACGTATTTCTCAGCGTCCATATGTAATGTTGGCCACCATATTCCTGCGGCTAAGACAAGTTTTGCTGTCTTATCACCTGAGAAATGGCCTCCACCTACTCCTCCATGAGCTTGCTCCAGGATTATCACATACTCAGACTCTGATGCGCAAATCCTAAGCTGGTTGTCTTTACCTCTCTTATAGAGTTGATCTCCTATTAAAGCGTAATCTCTAGCTTCTGTCTCTACAGATTTCTGACGAGCTTTTGACGTTCCTTCTGGGAAAGTTCTATTTGTGAGATATTCAACAATATACTGACTCCATTCTGGAGCGATCATTATCTGATATAATGTCGAATACTCGGCTGGCGGTTTTGATGAACATACAATACATACAGTGACATATTCATGTACGCTTTCTTTCATTCCTGGCCAATAGACTCCCAATTGTAACAAATTCCTATATGTGTTCCTTCTTGAACAATGAAATGCACATTCCTGAACATGTGCTTCGCGCAGATATATACTATATTCCTCAGGATTGATGCATAGCCGTAAATCATGATCATTTCCCAATTGATACAACCTTCCTGCAATCAATTGAAGATTCTTGGATTGCTGAATAGCAATATGTTTCAGGTTGTATTCTCTTCTATCGAACTCTCCTCCATAGGTTAATAGGTCAACGACATTTTGAGACCACTTAGGTATCATTTCTATGTTGAACAAGTACGCGTCTGGCATGTCGTCGTCTACTCCTATAGGGTCTTCTCCATTCGTCAATCGCGAAAGATGATCAGCTCTAAGATGTGTTTTTCCTTTCTTCACTACTACCGTGAAGTCGAATTCCAGTAAGATAATGAACCATCTCACTATTCTCCCGGTATTGCATGGTTTATTCACTAGGTAGAGCAAGGCTTGGTGATCCGTAAAAAACACAAACTTGTTGGCTAGAAGATAATGCCGAAATTTCTTCACAGCATATATCATTCCTAATCCCTCTCGCTCTGTTGTGGTGTAATTCTTCTCTGCATTGTTGAGCTGTCGACTGGCGTAACAGATAGGAAAATCCATGTTTCCTTCTTCTGGCTGAGCCAGAATGCATCCTATTGCATATGCCGAAGCATCTATGTGCACATGGAATATCTTCTCCCAATCTGGTGATTTCAAGACTGGAGCGGTAATGAGTGCCTCTTTCAATTTCTTGAATGATTCCTCACATTCCTCTGTCCATTCAAAGTTCACTATTAACCTGTAAAGTGGTTGGCCTATTATAGCGTACATGTAAATGAATCGTCTATAATATCCACAATGTCCCATAAAGCTCTGTACTTGTTTCGCATTGGTTGGTCTAGGCATATCCACTATAACTTTTATCTTCTCTAAATCCGTGGATATTCCGTTTTGTGAGACAATATGTCCCAGAATTCTGCCTTGTCGGACCATAAACACACATTTCTCAGGATTGAGACAAATGCGATATGTCCTACATTTCTCAAATACTTTTCTTAGGTGTTCTAGATGCTCATCTCTCAGTAGAGAATGTACACATAAGTCATCCATGTATATTTCGAGAAACAGCCTTAAGTATTCTTTGAAAGCATGCGTCATCAGCCTCTGGAAGGTTGCGGGAGCATTGGTTAGACCAAAAGGCATAACCCGATAAGCATAAATTCCCCACTCCGTTGCAAAAGCTGTTTTATGTTGATCTTCCAGTGCTATGGCTAGCTGGTTATATCCTGAAAAACCATCAAGAAAGGAGTATGCTGTTTTCCCTGATACACGCTCTAGAACATGATCAGTTATCGGCAGGGGATAATTGTCCCTGATTGTTGCAGCATTCACTTTCTTTAGGTTGACACACACTCGGAGTTTTCCGTTCTTCTTAGGTACTACCACAATCGGAGATACCCAATCAGTGTGTTCAATCTCGTATATGAATTCAGCTTCCATTAGCTTATCTATCTCTTCTTTGATTCGCTTAGCAAACGTATCATTATATGTGTATGGTCTCTGTCTGCTAGGCTTTGCGTCTTGTTTCAGTGGGATTGTGTGTTGGCATATCGATGGGTCAACTCCCTTTAAGTCCTTATAAGACCATGCAAACACATCCCTATACTCTCTGAGAAGACTCAAAAGTCTCTCTTCCTCGCCTGGAGACAAATCTGTGGCTATGTAGACCGGTCTAGGTGGCTCACCTGGAGCTGCTAAATCAACTTTTTTTGCATCCTCCGGTCCGTCATAAGATTCGTTCTCCTTCCTCTCTCGAATAGGTGGGGTTAATATCACCTTCCTATCCTCTATTGTGAATTTCCTATAGTGAGAGGGAACATCCATGTTTTCCTTGATTTTGACGTTTTCGTCCTCTCCACTCTCAATTTCTGTCGTCCAAACTTCCTTCAGAGTTTTCCTGAGCTCTCTGTACTTGTTTCTACGTTCTAGCTTGGACTCCGTGCGTTCTCTGTTGCGCTTGTTCTTTTCTGATTTTTCTGTTTCAGTTTTCGTTCCATTCTTTTGAACTTGATTTCTTGAGCCTCTTTTGTCTTTTCGTAAGCTCTTTTGATCACTGCCTCTCATTCTTCCAGAAATCTTATCCTTAACACAATCTTCAGCCTTTACTAGCATTAGGAATTGATTTTTTCCTCTTATTCTAGGCATCGGATTGGTTCTAACCCCTTTTGTTTTTTTTTTTTTTTTTGCTCGACAGTGTTTGTGGCGTTGTTTTGTTTGGTTCGGAAAATCATAAAATCGGACATCCGTTATAGTTTCTTCGTTTCCGCTTGAATTGTCCGTTGACTCGTTGTCTGCTTCATTTCCCCACTCTGGATGATCGGTAATGTCGTGAAACACCTCCTCTTCATCTTCCTTTTCCAGTGTATCGTTCTTTTCAGTTTCTTTTTCGAGTACAGTTCTCAACATGAAATACGGAACCACGTCGTACCCGTCCTTGTCGCAAAATTTTGTTATGGGACCATCCGGAATTGCACAAACATCTAGGGTTGCTAGAATGTGTGTCCATTCTAATGGTTCAAACGTGTCCTCTGAAAAGTGTTCTCCTACATAAGTTTCGTCTTCGATAGCCGTTTCTAAAACACATTCTTCTCGTTTCAGACTTCCACATTTCGAAGCTCCACACATCCATAACTCCTTGGGTTTACCTAACCAAGCTGGAAATTCGGATCCCGCCAAAGTAGCTGAATCAAACTCCTCTACCGATGTTCGGTTCACCTCTTTGTAGCTATGGTCTTTCAGGTTCACACGTGTAGTGGTTTCCATATTTCTCAGGTATATGTGATCGTAGCCCCAATCCTGGACCATTTTCAACTGTCTCATGAATGGTCTTCCCAGTATGATATCATAGTTATTCTCCTTGCTAAAATCGACAATAGCAAAAGTATGTTCGTATTCAATGCCGCAAGAAGTCACTACAACTTTCTCTAATAACCCCATAGGTTTCTCCATGTGTCCATCTGCTAATTGGAGTTTCAACCTAGTCTTCCTTATTGCTGGTTTCCCCCATTTTTTCCAGATTTCTTTTGTAGCAATGGCTACCCCAGCTCCGCTGTCTAGTATTGCCATCGTCTTCACTCCTTGGAAATCAACTGGTAAGGTTGTATTCCCCTCTTCACCTTCGCAATACTCTCCGACCTTGTTTAAGGGTACAGGCTTAGCGTTCTTTTGTGGCTTGCTCAGCTCCTCTATGCTCTCTTGCAATCTCGATGTTGGATCTTTTATCCCGAATTTCTCCAAGCATTTTCCTACAGTGGTCCACATATGTGGTCTTAGCCTCAAAAGCTCAGCTAGAGTGATAGTGCATGTCACTGGTGTTGACAAAATCTCTATCAATCCTTGCGAGTCCATGACCTTTTCTGATGAGATTTTTCTTGAGGGAAGTGCTCTAATCTCGGATTTTGCTTCATACTCTCCTAAGTATGAAGGTAAGGTATTCAGTGAATGAGGTTTGCTCTCCATTGTTCTAACAGAGCCCCCATCTCCCCAGTAAGATTGCAGATCCAAGTCTACTTGAGATCCTGCCTCAAATTCCACTATGGGAGGATTCCTGATGTCCTTTTCCCAATTTGTCTGATTAGCTTGGCAACTTAGCTCGTTTGCAAAGTTTGCCTCTCTCACTTGTTTCCAAAATTCATTGTAATCCTCATCTCTTCCGTAAGACCTCTGTATGACTGGATGAAAACTCTCGACCTCCTGATCGGTTGTGTTCAACACTATGCGGTCATCCTTTTGTGTATTTTCAGGCTTTTGTGCATTGGGAGTCTTTTCAGCTACCCGTGAAACGATAGTCTCTTGCTGAATTGGGTTTTCCTTCCCACAATTCATTGTTTCTTTTGGTGGTTCTAATAAGGCTTGTGCAGTCTCGATCATTCTCTGGCACATTTCAAGTCTCTGGTTTTCCAATTCCGCGTTTGGGTATGTCATCCACCTCTGTTCTTGTGTTTGGTTGTTCTTTAACCTAGCTTCGTAAGCTCTCATCAGTGCGTCCAATGGTTCGTGTACTTTGTCGACTAGCACTGATCCCCCTGAGCTTAAGCTCGTTGTTTCTTTGATACTCTTTTGTTTCGTTCTTTCCGGGCTCATCTCTCGTTTCCCGTTTTGAATCTCAAGTTTTTCTAATCCAGCTTTAGTTTGCTTTAGTTCCTCAGCTAGAATAGCGTCTTCACGTTCTTTTCTCAACTTCATGCATGCTTTTCTAGCTTTCCATGTGTTTTTCTGACTCCGCGGTCCTTGACTAACTACGTCAGTCGCTAACTTTCCATTCTCAGGTTCTCTAGTGGTTTTCTTAGCTTGAGCTCTAGTAACAACTTGCGTTGGTATCAGAGTTTCATTTTCAGACCCACTGCTGGTAGGAATAGTTTCTAGCATATTCAATGTCGTCTTTTGCACTTTGTTTGGATTCTTTGAACAATCCTCAATGAAGTGAGTAACCCCACACTCAGTGCAATAAGCGTTAATTCTAATGATTTCCGTATGTGGGCAAACATTCATCAGATGGTCACCTCCACACTTGTAACAGGGTCCTAGTGCTGGTCTTGGTCCCGCTTGATTCGTCCTTTGTGGATATGATGGTCTTTGTCCTGTTAACCCTCCATGAGCTATGAACATCAAGGTTCTTGCGTCCAAATTGTATCTCTCTTCATCAGAAGCACTTGTAATTGTTGGTATTCCAACATTCCCCATCATGCCCCATGGTTCTGGTTGTTTTGGTTCTTCTGGTGGGTAATAAACTGTCGGAGACATGTGTGCACCCGATTCTTCGTAATAGGCTTGAACAGGCACTAAGGCTTGTTCTTCCTGATTCTCTATGGTTGGTGCATATCTAATGCCCACTGGTCTTGCTCCTGGTAAAGGTGGTTGTTGTCCCAATACCGGTTGCGGTCTTTCTATCCCCATAGGTCCAGGTACATTTCCCGTTGGGTATCGAGGTACTCGGTTGATATGACACTTGCTGGTTCCCCTTGTTTTGGTTGGTTATTCTGGAGGTTCCTGCCCGATCTCAAATTCATCAATTCCCCTAAAGGACTTTAACTTTTCCGTCTCGGCAATTTGTTTTCCCAGGTTTTTGTAGTCAGAATTAATCCAAACTGACTGATACTTGGTCAACTGTTTAATCTTGTCAGTGGGACAACTTCTGTTTCATCAGGTGAAAATTTTGTTACTGTTATGCTGAAAAAGACATTATACGCGTATGATGTCTTTTTTTCACAGATTTTGACTATTTTGGTTATGCTCACTCTCAGTGGCCTCTTTATGCTCTGTTCACTCACAAAATTCAGTTTGAACTCTGTTTGAGCAAGTTATGGCTAGTTCAGGCTTTTCCTGGCAATTTTCTGCTTTTGACTTGTTTTTTGGGTCAATTGTGATCCAAATGGGATGAAACTTGAAATATAACCTCTAGACAGCTATTACAATGGATCTGTGTTAGCAAAGTATCAAAATATGTCCAAAATAAGGTCAAAGACATCATACGCGTATGATGTCTTTTTCATCAATTTGGGTCCAAACTTGATATTTATGCTTCCAACAGTGATTGTAACAATCTTGTCAGGTCAGATTTCAAAAATAAGCAGTGGAAGTGCCAAAAGACATTATACGCGTATGATGTCTTTTGTCCCATATTTTGACTATTTTTGGTTTTAAGCCTTCTCCAATGTTTATAATTGAGTTTCAAGTGTTTTTGTCAGGTTTGAATGGAAAAACAAGATTTGAATCCAAAATTTCCTATTCTTTGCGTTTCTTGGACTCCGACTTGTCTTTTTTGGGTTTCTTTGAGTGTTAATGCTCTTGTTTAAAGTTGATCTTAGGGTAAAACCCCCCTTCTAAACACTCTGGCAATGTCAAATTTTCAATTTTAGTCTCTGTTTAGGTCCTAAGACATCATACGCGTATGATGTCTAAAGTTGCAGATTTCCAGTTTTTCAGCACAGAACTCTTCCAATAGCTCTTTTAAGTGCTCAGCAACAATCAGTTACACAGAAAATTTTTCTGAACTTTGTTTATTGCATATTTCACTACCAAAGCGACTTTTTTTCAGTGATCTAACATGCAATCAAACACATCAAGCAAATAGAACACCAATTGATAGCTCTAGATCAGGATCAAATCAGGCCCTACCTAAGCTACTTCTAATCATAAAATGGACTTTTTGCAATTGAAAATATAAAGAGATTTACTACCACACAAGGAGTAGCAAATGCTTTTTATGTCAACAACCACTTAAACACCATCAAAAACAATCTAATCTAAGCTAAACTAAAAATACTGTCAACACGGAAGACCCAGGAATACCCCACTTCCTAGTATCTCTCGAGACCTTCGGAGTCCACCACTCCTAGATCTTTTCTAACTAAAGTATACAAAGTAGTTTATACGACTCACCTCGTAGGATTAGTCTAAGGTCACCTACTTAGGGCTCTCGTCCCCGGCAGCGGCGCCAAATGTTAAGGCGGTTACGCCGCTAGCGAAAGCTAAATAGCGAGAACTCAACCAACAACAGAATTTGTCAGACGAGGACGAAGCTTGACCCGCAGGCGCATGGAAACAACTAGGTGGGTGTCAAATCACCTAATCGACCTTCTAATGACAATCACTACTAAGGAAATCAAATCTAAGTTCTAAAATACGCAAGTGACTGAAATCCGTACTACGAACGAATGTTATACGAAACAGGATCTAGAATCATTGAATCGATGTCAAAATCAAGGGGAAGTCTATACAGTAGGTAAGAACATCACCCTAAAGACTTGAACTGCAAAATCAACCTATAATCACTCCGTGCGGTAAACGCGTATGAAGACAGGCCGAAAAATACAGGTGACCGAAACTTGACCCCGATGGTACTAATGCGTAGCTCTACTCGTTGTGGTTCTATAGATATGCTGCACGCTCTATTCCGACACACGAGTTGGAAGAAAACTCACACCAAAGCTCGTAGGAACTTACCATACATAGAAGCCGATAGCGCGCACTCTTGGTATCAGTGCGTAGCTCTCGCCGTTGCTAACACAATGGCGGTGTCGCTTCTCCAATGGCGGCTCCGTAGCTCGCGTAGCAAGTAGGTAAGACTCTCTCTCTCTCTCTCTCTCTCTCTCTCTCTCTCTCTCTCTCTCTCTCTCTCTCTCTCTCTCTCTCTCTCTCAGACACAGCCACGGCGCTCAAAAACTCACTTTGATTAATAATTGAATCTTTTCCTTAGGTTACAAAACTTTGGCTTATATACCTCAGCCTTGGAGGTGAGAACATCTCTAATTATTTACATCAGCAGGTGAAATTACGTCGGGATTACAAGCTGGAAACTCAATTGAGTCCCGTTACTTAATGAATGGCTCCAATCAAAATTAATGTCGGAAAGACATTTATTACAATCAATGGTTACAAAATGATGGGTGTGAGCAAAAATGCGGGTGTGATCCTCTGCTGGCTCAACAGTCGTCCAATTAGCAAATCGTGCTAGCCATTCATCCATTCACAATAGTTTAGGGGTTTCAGTCTTGTAAACTGAAGGGTTTCATGAAAAGATCCTCCGTGGGGGCACCAAATGACGGGAGCAAAGCGAACCCCGAACCCCCGACGGCCTCTAAAACACCGGGGACCGAATGGCGCGCCTCGAGCCTGTCATGGTAAAGCAAACGGGGGGCACCACTTAGCTTCAGCGGCTAGGACGCAAACAACACACCACCATAACAAAGTTTTCATCCAAGAGAGATGGATGCTTGGGAGTAATGATGAAGAGGAAAGGGAATGAGATCAAGTGAGAGAGAGAGAGAGAGAGAGAGAGTGAGGGAGGGGGTATAGCGGCTTAGTACTTAGGCATCACAAAAGGATGGCAAATCCACACACCCTTCACACATACACAAGCTCACTCCAAAACACAAGACTAGGTGGCGATTCTGCACACCTCACATGGGCAAAACATTGCAAGAAAACATACTCACAAAACCTCAAGCTTTATTTAGAGAATTAGGCGATGAAATGGGGAGAATAGGGTAGGGGAATGAGAAGGGAGAGATTGGTAGAGCACATGGCGATAGGTGAGAGTTGATGGCGAAGACTCACACGAGGATTATGGCCATCATCCTTCATTTAGTTGCCCTTCATCTTCCATAGCCAAGGGTGTAGAGGTCATGCTCAAGACAAGCATGGTGATTGCGGTGATGGTGATAGTGATGGTGTGTGTGTGTGTGTGTGCACTAGGCACACACAGTGCATAGTGTGTTCTTTGATGATGTTGTGTGTGTACTTAGTGTGATGGTGACCCCTCTTTATATAGGGGAGGAGGGAGGAGGAATTCTAGAATTTAGAAATGAAGAAATCATTATCTACATAGGCCATGTGACTATGGGCCCCACTTGTCTGGCTGTGTGTATATGTGCCAGAACAGCAGTCTCATGAGAGAGAGACTAAGAGAGAGAGATGGGTTGATGAAAAAAAGTGAGAGGTGACATGGAGAATAAACTAATTACAAGAGGGGAGAGAGGGGAGTGTGTTCAGAGGTGAATCTGTGTGCAGATGTGTGTGAACACAAGAAAAATCAGGTAACCACCGGGTGGGATGGGTCTGTGGGCACCTTTTTCAGTGAAACTGAGTGTGTGTGAGTGTGGGGGAGGTTATTTAGCTACAAGACAAGAGACATGGCGCCCTTTAGAGAGAGGGGGGGGTATTTGGGTCATGGGATATGATAGGAGAGAGAAAGAGGGGGTGGGGTATACTATTTTGGAAGATAGGGTAAGTTGCATATGAGTTAGGGTGCATTATTGGTGAGTTAGAATGCATTATTGGTGAGAGGTGGGGTAGCTTGAGGGGAGAGAGAAAGGAGAAAGGACAAGGGGAAGAGAGAGGGGGGTTGACCTTTTGCGTGGAGGAGAGGAAAAGGGACACCCGGCGGGGCAACAGTGAAGAAAAAGGAGGCAAGGTGGGGATGGGCTACCCCGTAGGCATGAGGTGGCCTATTTTACCTTTCTTATATATTTACATAATCATACTTTATTTTTTCTTACTTTTTCCAATGCCTTTTATCACTCCCTCCATAAGAGGGGGTTTTCATGGGGTGGGGACGAGAGAAGAGGGGTATGGGAGCTTGTCTTGTGAAAAGCCCCCATCAATGACAGCAAGGGCTGAACAGAATCTTCCACAAACACTACATCCCGTGAAACCAAAATACGTTTTGTTTGCGGATGTTACAACATGTAACCTTTGCTTTCAGCACTATAACCAACAAAAATACATTTGACAGCCTTATCATCCAGTTTTCTGCGCTGCACTAGTGGCACCAAAGCATATGCCAAATAGCCAAAAACACGCATGTGCTCAGTACAAGGCTTTTGTTCATGCCATTCTTCATATGGATTAATAGACTGCAAAGCTTTCGTAGGACACCTGTTAAGTACATAAGTGGCACACATGATGGCCTCAAGCCAAAAAGAATGCGGCAAAGCTTGACTTTTGACCATACATCGTGCCATTGCCAGCAGAAGCATTAGGAACAAAAATTTTTCCACTCGCAGCAGAACCATAAGAAGTGGCTGCATTACTGTTACCACCCTTTCTTTGAAAAGCAATAAAAGCATGTTCAATTGCACGCTGCCTAGTCCTGTTTTCTCTGGAAAGTGACTCTTGCAACAGCAATGTGCATAATGCATCAAACTTGACAACTTCATGATTTCCTTGGGTCATTATGGTCTCCAAGTACTAGCAAAAGTCTGGTAGGAATCTGGTAAGGCATCAAGAACAGTCTGCACAAGGGAACTATTTGAAATGACGTCACCTGCAGAAATAAGATGCTCATTGATATCCTTGACACTAGCAAGGAAAGTGTCCATATCATCTTCCTCATGCATAATCTTCGACTCCAGCTCTTTACGCAGCAAAGCAATTTTAGCCTCATTGCGGCTTGCATAAAGACATGCTAGAATATCCCAAGCCTGTTTTGTAGATTTTGCTGAACGGATGTGAGGAACAATGGTGCTCTTCATAGAGAACGCAATCAATGCATGAGCCTACGCATCCTTTACATCCCAACGAGCTTGTTCTACCGTAGGCAAAACAACTCTAATAGCAGCAATCCTTGCAGCAAGACCTGCAACATCCTCAACATCGCCTACATCCTCAGAACCAGGACATACATCAATGCCTTGCACAATATTCCAGACGCCCTTTGACACAAGAATGTGTTGCATCATATAAGCCCACATAGGGTAATTGTCCCCATCCAACCTGTCCTTAGGAGCAAACATCTTGAACACATCTGTGTTGTTGTTCTCAGCCATGGTAAATGTTGCACCTGATGTGAAAACTGCCCAAAAATAGGAGAAACGGAGCCGGAATAACCTGTGCTATATAGCACAAACCGTAGAAGACTATAAGGCGCCTGTTATGCAGAAAACGGCACTTACAGAAATTCTGCACAAAATGACAAAATAGCCTGTGCAGTACTGCCTGTAGTGGAAACGGAGGTCGAAATGAGCCCAAATCAAAATTCTGAGCAGACCAAGCTCTTCGAGGTTTCCCAAATTTTTTGTCGACTTGCGAACGCTCGCCAAAGCTCACTAAAATCGGAGAAAGTGAGCAGGCGTGTGCTGGAGCAGCTGGAGACTAAGCCCGAGAAGACGTGACCTGCTCTGATACCAATTGTTGGAATTAGGGTTGCAGAGAAACACACACAGCTTGGAGAAGATGAAGGAAGCTCAAGGCACACAATAGAGAGTGTGTTACTTAGTGTGCAATGGAAAGATGGATAGCCCTAGAGTGATGGGCGTATATATAATGCACGGGGGAAAAAACCTCCTAAAGAGGGAAAAAATGCCCCGGCGGTCCTAGTGTGTTCACACACATCACTACCACATGTATATGGTAACAAAAGTGAGACTTAAGCTAGATTCTTGAAATCAGGGTCAGCACACACAAAATAGTGATAAACTTGATCAGATTTTGTCCAAACTTCTTGAAACTTGTCCAGGGACTTTAACAGGTTGTATACTTGCCAAACCAAGCCAAAAAGTGTAAAAAACTAGCAAAAGTAAATAATTGCAATTATTTACATGTGCTACACAGAGACACCAGTTTTGACTTTTGAACTTGTATAGTGTTAGATCAGCATAATATAAAGCCAACGTGCAATTTTGGGTTCAATCGGATCTAGATTGGTACATGTTCACTCAGTTTCTAAGTTGCAGATAAATCCTTTGATTTTATGCCAAAGTTGAATCTGAAAGTCAATTGCTAACTCCCATAGCTTGATTTGAAGTGATACACATAGACCATTACAATAGTTAGCAAAAACTCAACTGTCTTTATAGAAGACTAGCTAACTTGATCAAATTTGTACAGAAATCAGTTTACAGATGAGGAATCGGTAGCTTGACAGAAAGTTGCAATCGAATCAAGTGGAAATTGACAACAAGTCAATCCAAAGGTAAGTACTCTAACCAGGGCTTCATAAGTCTATATGAACCTTAGATCTGGTCGTGTACTAGGAAATTAGGGCATACTCGGAGAAACCTCCAATAGAGTATCCACGAAACAAAATGTGAATCAAGACGATTCCTTGCACACTATTCTTGAAGAAGTCCTGCACTTTTTTAGATTCAACATCTGAAATGTCTTCTTACTCGACTCACTCAAAAACCGGAACGACAATGCGCTATAAGCATATACTCTCATTTTATAAGACTAATCGTCATGGAGCTCAAGTTTACCTAGATCCTAACGAAGAGTATGCTATTCGCATTGATGACCATGGTATTGAGTTAGAAGAAGAAATCAAGGCAAACAAACAAGGAAAAATGTATATGGACAGAAACAGAACTCGGTATTTACAAGTTGAAAACCTTGACGTGATAAACAAATGGGAGTTAGAAGTAAACACCATAATCCTAGATATGTCAGCAAAAGAAGGACCACCAACTTTAGAATTTGAGGGATACGATCAAGTAAATTTGAAGCCTTTGAAACGGCTTAGTACGAATAATCCTAGGATCGGAGTCTATTGTTGGGAGGATAGAAACGTAAAAGATCTCTTGTGGACTTCACATGCCAAATCAGGACAACTAACGGCCATGAAGATCATCTATATCTTCAAAATCAAAGATAAAGGATCAGCAAACCTACCAACCTACCTGTTTAGGGATTGTTATAACAACAACTTTGTTATGATGACTCCTAAGGAGGTAGAACAAACCAAATACCAAGGGTATTCCATAAGGGATTGGATATTGGGACAAGGACCAAAAACAATTCCAAGAGATGAACACCGTGAGAGATCATCTGAAAGTAATGTTAAGAAACTAGAAACCACCTCATCACGTAGAAAACTGGGTGACACTGAGACCAGTCCAGAGCTACATGAGTCACTATTTCCAATTGAGTGGTTTGAAAGACTTGGAATAGGACCAACTGCCAGATCGAGAGTTGAACCAAACAGACGCGTCAGACCAGCTGATTTTTAGAAATGGGTCAAAAAATACAGTGGATCAGGGGATCCATACGACCACTTAGCAAGCTTTAAGAAAGTGCTCAGAGCAGAACATATATGATTTCCATACTCAATTTGAGGGGTTTGGAATAACATTAGAAGGAAAAGCATTGACATGGTTCCAAAACATTCCACCAAGGTCAATCATGGACTTGAACACATTGGCTCAAGGATTTGTAGCTGCTTGTTTCAAAACAGGGATCAAACATAATACGGTAGCTCAAATCTACAGCTTTACACAGAAACATGGTGAGTATGTTAGCGATTGTGCAACTCGAATGAAACAATACATTGCCAGATGCCCAAAGTTAGAGATACATGTAGAAGAACGACTTGTATCTTTGTTTCTAGAGGGACTGTTAAACAAAGAACTTCATACTATACTCTATAGAAAGAAGCATACAACCCTAGAAGAGTGTGCGTCAAATGCTATTGACTTAGGAGACAATTGTGATATTTTCAACGAAGAGGTTGTTCCTAAGGATAACCAAAGCGAGAAAACAGCATCCACTAAACCAGCACAAGTGGGAATAGCTGTTGTAACATCGCTTTCAGCCATAGAAGACATGCTCAAAAGGATGAATGACATGATGAACAATATGCAAAAAGCACCTATGAGGGGACCAGGACAAGGGATACCTCATTAGAGACAACAAATTAGGCCTCAAAAATGGTGTGAAATTGAGGGTAAATGGACCAACCATGAGAGCCCACGAGTGCTACTTCCGACCAAAGTATGATGGGAATGTTCAGTACGTGCCTATGAGGCCACAAGGACAATCCATGTACATTTATCAACCTAATATGGCCCAAGCTCAAAGACCACCGATGGGTATGGAAAGACATCAACTTGTGTTGGGTCAACAACCTCCGTATCCAGGACATAATGTAGTTCATGTAAACTACATACACTCCGAAGGAGTCATAGATTAACAAGCATTAGTGCCTGTTACACCCTATGCGGAGCCTAGTCCATCTACAGTAATGGTAGAAGGAGATTGGCATAATTCACATCCACCACCAATGGAAGAAACCGTGACTTATGCTCCACCAGAGCTCGCACTAATGTATTATGTAGCTAATCAAGGTGTCAGACCTCCCATGGTAAGGCCCATGATTAAGCCAACAACAGGTAAGTGTCATAACTATGGTGCATTGAAAAAAATGAATGCCCAAAGCCTGACAAAAATCTCAAGCTGGTTGAAGCCTATTGCATACAATGTTGCAAAAAGGGAGGACACTTTCCGAAAGATTGTCCTAAAAATCCTTTAAACAAGGGTAAAACAGTAGTAAACGTAGTCTATTTTTGGGCAGTTTTCACATCAGGTGCAGCATTTACCATGGCTGACAACAACAACACAAATGTGTTCAATATGTTTGCTGTTGAGGATAGGTTGGATGGGAACAACTACCCTATGTGGGCTTATATGATGCAACATGTTATTGTGTCATGTACGTCCTGGTTCTGAGGATGTAGGCGATGTTTAGGATGTTGCAGGTCTTGCTGCAAGGATTGTTGCTGTTAGAGTTGTTTTGCCTATGGCAGAACAAGCTCGTTGGGATGTAAAGGATGCACAGGGTCATGCATTGATTGCGTTTTCTATGAAGCGCACCATTGTTCCTCACATCCGTTAAGCAAAATCTGCAAAACGGCTTGGGATATTCTAGCAGGTCTTTATGCAAGCCGCAATGAGGCTAAAATTGCTTTGCTGCGTAAAGAGCTAAAGTCGAGGATTATGGATGAGGAAAATGATATGGACACTTTCCTTGCTAGTGTCAAGGATATCAATGAGCAACTTATTTCCGCAGGTGAAGTCATTTCTGACAGTTCCCTTGTGCATACTGTTCTTGATGCCTTACCAGATTCCTACCAGACTTTTGCTAGTATTTGGAGACTTATGACCCAAGGAAATCCATAAGTTGTCAAGTTTAATGCATTATGCACATTGTTGTTGCAAGAGTCACTTTCCAGAAAAAACACGACTAGGCAGCCTGGAGTTGACAGGCTTTAATTGGTTCTCAAAGAAAGGGTGGTAATAGCAATGCATCCACTTCTTATGGTTCTGCTGTGAGTGGCAAAAATTTTATTCCTAATGCTTCTGCTGGCAGCACTTCGTCTGGAAGTTCTGGTGATAAGGGCAAAAAGAAGATGCTTTGCCATTATTGTAAAGCTAATGGTCACTTGATCAAGCAGTGTCCTAAGTTGAAGGTAAAAGAGGCTAAGAAGAAAGAGGGTGGTTCCACTGCAAATGCTGGTTCCACTACAAATGCAGCCATTGTTGAGTCTTCTGTGAAAGGAGACTGTAATGCTGATGTTGATGCAGAATGGGCTTTTAGCGCAGAGTGCACTTACAATCCTCCTGTCCATGATGCATGCTTGTCAGTTGTGCTACAGATTCACATGTGTGGTATTTTGATAGTGGTGCTACAAAGCACATTACCTCACATCGTGAATTGTTTACCTCTCTCGAGTTTGACCCTCATGGGCATTATGTCACTTGTGCCAACAATGCCTCTTATCCACTTCAGGGAGTTGAAAAGATTGTGCTTACTGTTGCTAATGGCAGTTTTTTCACACTTGTTGATGCACTTTATGTACCTGGGATCAAGAAGAATCTCTTGTCTGTATCCGCACTTGCTAGACTTGGACTTGTAGTCAAATTTGTGGATGACAGATGTACAGTTCATGATCTCAGTTTTGGTGTGATGAAATTGTTGCATCTGGCCTTTTGTACCGTGGACTGTATAAGATCACTTTTTATGACAAGTGTGGACAAAATTTTGCAAATGCTATTGCAGATTCAAGGGCTATTTCAGATGCAAAACTTTGGCATGCACGTTTTGGTCATCTGAATTTTGCCAGCTTGCTGTGTTTGCTGAAATCTGATATGGTTGCTTCTTTGCCGCCTCTTGAAGCACCTATCAAACATGTTTGTGAAGGCTATATTTTGGGTAAGCTGCAGCGTTCTAAGTTTCCAAAGGATGGTTCAGTTTGGGCCACATGCAGGTTGCAGCTTGTGCATAGTGATGTTTGTGGGACCATGCAAACTCCGTCCTTGGGCAATTACCTATACTTCGTGACTTTCATTGATGATTACTCCAGGCATGCATGGGTATTCCCGTTTAAAGCAAATTTCGAAGTTTTTATGTGCTTCAAATAATTTCTGGCTATGGCTGAAAATGTCTCGAAATGTACTATGGGCACCCTCCGTTCCGATCGAGGGGGGGAGTATATGTCTCATGAATTTAATGCATTTGTGGCTAGTCGTGGGATAAAACACCAATGTACAGTTCCTTATACACCTCAGCAAAATGGCGTTGCTACGAGAAAAAACAGGTCACTGACGGAAATGGCACGATGTATGGTCAAAAGTCAAGCTTTGCCGCATTCTTTTTGGCTTGAGGCCATCATGTGTGCTACTTATGTACTTAACAGGTGTCCTACGAAAGCTTTGCAGTCTATTACTCCATATGAAGCATGGCATGATAAAAAGCCTTCTATTCAGCACATGCGTGTTTTTGGATGTTTGGCATATGCTTTGGTGCCACAAGTGTAGCCCAGAAAATTGGATGATAAGGCTGTCAAATGAATTTTTGTTGGTTATAGTGCTGAAAGCAAAGGTTACAGGTTGTATCACCCGCAAAAAAAACGTATTCTGGTTTCTCGGGATGTAGTGTTTGTGGAAGGTTATGTTCAGCCCTTGCTGTCATGTACTAGAGATAGTAATGTAAACTCACGGGACATTTATGACACTTTGTTGCCTCTTTTCAGTGGTGGAAATACAAATGTAAGTTCCAATGAGGCAAATGTACAGCCTATGGGGGTTTCTGAAAATGTTCTAGATCAGCCTATTACTGATGCAGATGTACATGATGTACTTGATGAGGAAAGGGCTGAAAATGAGCAGGCTAGAGGTATGCCAAAATGGCTGGTGCACACTTTGCGTGACAGTAAACTGGATGCACCTTTTTCTAGTCATACTCGTTCAGGCTCTCGCCATGCATCTTATGCATCAGATTGTTATGCTTTCGCTGTGTCTAGCTTACATGATGTTGATGAGCCTCTGTCTTTTGATGAAGCACAGAATTCAAAAAATTGGATGGCTACCATGCAATCAGAATATGATGCACTCATAGAAAATGACACATGGACTTTATGTGATTTGCCTTTTGGCAAAAAGGCCATTGGTACGAAGTGGGTTTACAAGTTGAAACGCAAGCCGGATGGTGAGATGGATCGCCATAAGGATGGACTTGTTGCAAAGGGTTATGCACAACAAAAAGGCATAGATTATGAAGAGACTTTTGCTCCCACTTGTCGTATGACTACTGTGCATTTTCTATGTGCATTGGCAGCTCATTTTGGTTGGGATGTACATCAATCAGACATTGTTACTGCTTTGTTAAATGGTGACATATTTGAGGAAGTTTATGTAACGCAGCCTCGCGGTTTTGTCATAAAAGGACAAGAGGACAAAGTGTCCAAATGTAACAAGGCTTTGTATGGGTTGAAGCAATCTCCTCGTGCTTGGTATGAGAAAGCTGACACTCATTTGGTCAAACAAGGCTTTCGTAATAGTCCAACAGAAAGCACATTGTATGTAAAGCGTGAGGGTGATGTATTTCTCATCGTGGTTCTTTATGTTGATTATTTGCTAATCACTGGACCAAATGAGAGACATATTGCTGAATTTAAGGCTGATTTGAATGCTACTTTCAAGATGAAAGATTTGGGGCTGTAGCATCATTACTTGGGTATACAGTTTAAGCAGTGTGATGGTGGTATTGCCTTGTGTCAAAAAAGTTACATAGAGACATTGCTATGTAAGTTTGGACTTGAGGATTGCAAACCTATTTCCACTCCCATGGAAACAGGTTTGAAGTTAAGTCTACATGATGCTAGCGATCCTGCTGATGTCACTCTTTATCAAGATGCTGTTGGATGCCTCATTTATGTATGCAACACGAGGCCAGATATTCAGTTTGCAGTCTCACACGTCATCAGATTTATGCATAGCCAAGGGTCTAAGCATTGGCAGGCTGTCAAGAGGATTTTCCGCTACCTTAGTGGCACTTTACATCTTGTCTTGTTTTATCCCAAGGGGGGATCATTGCCGCCAGACTTACATGCTTTTTCGGACTCAGATTGGGCTGGTTGTTTTGACATGAGAGTGTCCACAAGTGGTTTTTGTTTCATGCTTGGTAGTTCATGTGTATCATGGTTGAGCAAGAAGCAACCTACTGTGGCCACTTCGAGTTGTGAGGCTGAGTACAGGGCAGTCTTCACAACTACGGTTGAGTGTGTATGGCTCAGATGCCTTATGGTTGATTTGGGTGTTGGACAGGACACTGCCAACACTGTCTACACTGACAGTTAGAGCACATTGGCAATTGCGAGGAACCTAGTTTCTCATGCTCGCACAAAGCACATTGAGGTGGATTACCATTATGTCAGGGAGAGGCTCTCAGCACCAGATATCAGCTTGGCTTATGTGCCAACACAGGGCAAACTTGCAGATCTTTTCACAAAGGCATTGTCTCGTGAGAAGCTTAAAGCTTTCCACAAAGCTTTGGGCTTACTTCCCTTTGTGGACTGATCATGTCCTCAGGGCATGGCACTTCCCTTTACTCATGTGCAAGCTCTCGTTCACCGCATCACTCCAGGGGGGATTTGTTACCATATACATGTGGTAGTGATGTGTGTGAACACACTAGGACCGCCAGGGCATTTTTTCCCTCTTTAGGAGGTTTTTTCCTCCGTGCATCGTATATACGCCAATCACTCTAGGGCTATCTATCTTTCCATTGCACACTAAGTTATACACTCTCTATTGTGTGCCTTGAGCTTCCTTCGTCTTCTCCAAGCTGCGTGTGTTTCTCTGCAACACTAATTCCAACAATATCAACACACTTTTGCCATAGTAAACTTTGGGAAAAAACTCAATTACGAAATCATATTGGGAAGACCTTTCATGCGACATGTACAACTTATCCAAGATTGGGGAAACAATTATCTGTACTGAAGCAAGTGGGATCTATAACAAGGGTAAATCTAAAAGATCACACTTATAGAGATGTCTTGAAAACACCCATACAAGAGTTTGATTCAGTCTCTTCGGCTGAAACTAAGCTTCCATCCTGGTTAAACAAAGACACTCCTATTTGGATGTGTGGAGCCTCAAAAAATGGAAGTTTAAAACGAGAAGAATATATTCTAGACAAACGAAGCCTATGTACCTGAACCCTTTCCAAAGCATTTGTTTGAGCCATTTGAGTGGACTCAAATTTTAGCAAAGATGAAAATGAGGAACCCAAGGACTTGATGAAAGTTCAACAAGTCTTTTCATACCTCTACTACGATGCAACAGATGAGTTAGATAAACACTCAACTACCTCAGAAGATTCGAGTCAAAAAAAGAACATGTGAGAGCTAAGCTACTCTTGAAAGGAGAGGAGGAAAAGTTTTTTGACTTTCCTAACCAGAAATCAAGAAGACAAAAATGGTATATATGAAAAAGAGACACCAAAAATGTGAAAACGTGACCTACGCCATTAGCCTCCACCAGTAGAACACAATTCCTGATGCAGATAGATGCAAATGATTGTGTCAAGGAAAAAATCACTGGCAGATATCCTTCAAACGACAATCCAGAAATATTGAAAACATCGAGAAAAACAAGGAATGATACTCAAGCAAAGCCAAACAAACAGGACAAGGGGCCAATCGTGACACGAGTTGAGCGGAAAAAGAAATATCAAGAGTTGAAAAAATCTCTACATGAGATATATACGACCGAAATGGAAACCACGGAAGAGGATGGTAAGGATGTAATGAGTGTTCCCTTCCATTACAAAAAGTATACTCTCCCAGATCAAAAAATCATAGTCAAACAACCTGTTAGGGAATAACGGAAATAAGGCGAGTCCTACAAAGGGCCCAAGAATGAGAAAAAGATAGACTTGGTTGAACCAGCGGAAGAACCTAGGCCTGCCTACATTGCAAACGACCTAACACAGGAAGAACAAGAGATTTTGCTAAGTTTGCTAAAAGAATACCGAGATATCTTTGCTTGGTCATACGAGGATCTCAAGGGTATTGATCCATAAATTTGTCAACATACCATACCCATGAGAAATGATGAGAAACCAAGTAGACAAAGGCCATACACATATAATGAAACATTTGCCAAAAAAATCAAGGAAGAGGTTGAGAAACTAAAGGAAGCCAAATTCATCTATGAAATTGAACACACAGATTGGGTGTCTCCAATTGTGGTAGTACCCTAGAAGAATGGAAAATTACGGGTGTGTGTCGATCTCAAAAAATTAAATGCAGCTACCATTAGAGACAGCTTTCCTCTCCCAATCACTGATCATGTTTTAGAACGAGTTGCAAGAAAAGAAGCTTACAGTTTCTTAGATGGATTTTCGAGATACAATCAACTTTTGGTTGACCCAAAAGATCAGCATAAAACTGCTTTTGCAACCGAATGGGGTATCTTTGCCTATCGGGTTATGCTTTTTGGATTAACTAATGCTCTAGCCACCTTTCAAAGAGTGATGAGCCATGGTTTTAAAGAATATCTGAGGAAATTCTTGGAAGTATATATGGAGGATCTATGCATACATTCATCAATCCGAGCTGATCATTTTGAACACCACAAAAAGGTATTCAAAAAATGTAGACTTTATAAGATTTGCCTAAATCCTGAAAAGTGCACATTCATGGTAGACAAGGAAATATTCTTGGACATATAGTGTCTAAAAATGGCATAGCTTTCTTATATTAAAAAAATCCGCGTCATTGCTGATTTGCCTAGACCAACAACGGTCAAGGGGGTTCAAGCCTTCATGGGGCATTGTGGATATTACAGACGGATCATTTACATGTACGCTATAATTGCAAAACCCATGTATAGCTTGATTACATACTTTGAATGGACCGAGGCATGTGAAGAATCCTTTATGAAGCTTAAGCAAGCTCTCACCTCAGCTCTAATATTGAAAGCACCAGATTGAAATAAAATATTCCACATACATGTAGATTCTTCCAATTTTGCCATAGGTTGTATACTAGCTCAACCAGGAGACGGAAAATTTCTTATCCTAGCCGATAGTTGAACATGGCAGAAAAGAATTACACTACCACTAAAAGAGAAGGGTTAGGAATGATCTATGTCGTGAAAAAGTATAGACATTATCTATTAGCCAACAAGTTTGTGTTCTTTGTAGGCCACCAAGCTTTGTTGTATTTGGTCAGCAAGCCATGCAGCATAGGAAGAATAGTCAGATGGTTCATCATTCTTCTAGAATTTGATTTCACTGTGGTTGTAAAAAAGGGCACTACACATCAAAGAGAAAATCATTTTTCAAGGATTGTTTCAGGAGAATCACCTAAAGGGGTAGACGATGATCTAACAGATGCCTATTTGTTCTCCGTGGAAATGATACCTCGACGGTTGAAAAACATGGTATCATTGATGACAATAGCTCAAGTGGATTCACAAATACTACTTCCTATTACAATCGGATTAATTGAGCAATCGGCTATGTATCAATTACTAGCTCGTAGGCTATACAAAAGAAATTGAGATGGAATATTGCTTTTATGCATTAATCCTGAGGAGAAAAACCAGTACCTAAGTCAAGCACATATTACCATAGTAGGACTTCATTTTGCGGAAGATCAAACTATGCAAAGAATCTTGAGCCTTGGATTATTTTGGCCGACTATGAAGAGTGATGTTCAATATTTTGTAGAGGATTGTCCTCAAATGTCAAAAACAGACACTCATACCTCATGTAACTATGTTCCAAATGTCGCATGTTCCTAAGTGGAGT
Organism: Adiantum capillus-veneris; assembly: GCF_014529385.1. Lineage (NCBI taxonomy): Eukaryota > Viridiplantae > Streptophyta > Polypodiopsida > Polypodiales > Pteridaceae > Adiantum > Adiantum capillus-veneris. Next base: position 137,638,076 of record NC_140944.1, on the reverse strand, counting down.
AACTATCTGGTTACTTACTTATCAAACCGAACACTTCCCAAGGATATGAGTAAATGCCATCAAAGAGCAATTGAAACTGAAGCAATGCTCTTATTGTTGGAAACCAATTGTATCGGAGAGGTAAAGATCAACATTTGCGTCTTTGTGCAAATAAAGACAAGTATATTCCAATTATAGAACAAGCACATGCTGGATTAGCTGGAGGTCACTTTTTAAGTGAAACCACCGCAAGAGCAATCTTGATGGCAAGCATATGGTGGCCAACACTTTTTGCAGATGCCAAAGAATATGTTCGAAGGTGTGATGCTTTTCAATAAGCAAAAATGTCACTGGATTAGCTGGAGGTCACTTTTTTAATGAAACCACCGCAAGAGCAATCTTGATGGCAGACATATGGTGGCCAACACTTTTTGCAGATGCCAAAGAGTATGTTTGAAGGTGTGATGCTTGTCAATAAGCAAAAATGTCAACACGTGTAGATAGCATGCCCTTAAGACCAATGATGAAAGATAGGGCATTCGCAAAATGGGGTATAGACTTTGTCGGGCCGATACAGCCACCTGCTTATAGAACCCAAGCTCAATATATTATTGTAACCATGGAGTATCTGAGTAAGTGGGCTGAGACTAAGGCAACTCAAAAGAATGATGCCAGAACCACTACCTCTTTCTTATATGAGTATGTATTCACGAGATATGGACTACCAATAGAAATTTTCAGTGATCGGGGAACTCATTTCCTCAATGAGGTAATTGAGTATTTGCTTAATGAGTTTATGGTCATCCATAACAAATCAGCTCCCTATCACCCACAAGCAAACGGACAAGCTGAGCATATGAACAAAATTCTTAGCTCGGTACTAACTAAAGTGGTTAGTTCAGGAAGGACAGACTAGGAAATGAATCTCCATGCTGCTCTATGGGTTTATCGAGTTTCATTCAAAACAGATTTAAATGGTACACCCTTTAACCTTGTTTATGGTCTTGATGCCATACTGCCAATAGAATTCTATTGCCAACACTAACGGTAGCTAAAAATTCTTGAGTGGACTGGACATGAATTGTTAGAAAGACTTGAAGATTTAGAAAATCTAGATGAGCAAAGGCTAACTACTAGAGCTCATATCTATGTACAAAAGTGGAAAACAGTTTTTTGATTCCCATCTAATAACAAAAATCTTCAAGAAAGGGGACTTAGTTTTAGTCTATTCCCTTAAGCAGCACATTCCCAAGTTTAAGAAAAAGGGAAACGGACCGTTTATCATTGAAGGTGTATCTCCAAGTGGAGCAGTAAAGTTGTCCACCCTAGATGGTGAACATATGGCTAATTGGATTAGTGGATGTCGTTTAAAGAAATACAATTTGCCGCTAACCAATGAATTGCTAGAAAGAATGCATGCAACCAAGCAAAGGAGGATTAAACAACAGTAGGTTATTGATGAAGCCCAAGAGGAAGCTCGGCTTCAGGTACTCAAATGGAAAGCTGCTCTCAGGAATCAACAGATACCGATGGGAATTTCCTAAAGATGCAGTTTCAACAGATGATGAATGGTTAGACGGACTCGACCTGCGCATCAAAATACAGCTCAACAATCATAGCACCAATGCTTTGGTTGACACAAGAGCTAGAGTAAATGCGGTCATTTATTCCACATACAAGAAAGCAACAAGTCAGTCTTTGACAGCAGGAATAGTGACAATCAAAGGATGCAACATGAACCCAACCCCAACATTGGGAGTAGTCAACTTGAATGTAATAGTACATGCATGTTCATGTCCTCATCAGTTTGTCTGCTTACCAAATGAACACATGAATGAGACGATGATTCTTGGAATTCCCTGGATACGAACATACAAAGCAGTCCCAGATTGGGATACAGTTCAGCTCAAGCTATCACCTAAAGGCGGGCAACTCATTGTTCCATTTTCACCAAGCAAGGAGGAATGGAGAGGAAGCAATCAGAAGACCAAACCACGAAGTAATCAATCTTCTCCATCCTCTCGACGAGCCAATGCTACAAGTAGCATGCAAGGAGTCAGACAAATCTGGGTACCAAAAGCACCGCTTAAGGACAAGACGATTCAAATCTGAGTGTCCAAAACATCACCGACAAAACTAAAGAAGGTTCCAAGGGTCAAAACACAGAGATGAGTTCCTCCGAGCAAGGAACCTGACGTGAAATGGATTTGGCAAAAAAAGGAGCACTCATCTTCTCCACAAACCGTAAAACCAATCAAGCAATGGAGAGTTAAGTCTCAAAAGACTCCACCACACCATTCCACACCAAGCAAACCAACCTACCAATGGCGAGAAAAATCTCGACAATAGTCAAAAGTGCCACCAAAACAGCTCAGGCAATCAACGTGCTGAAGCATCCTGATGGTACAATCAAACAGAGAGCACATAAGCTACAAGATTTCGTTTTCGAAAGACAGCATCTGAAAGCCTCGACATCAGAAACCCTTGAGTTAATTACTCAAGACCGAGCTCTTTCACAGCATAGTGGTTTAAAATGCATTGATCTTCAAAGTATGGTAGAGCCAACCACGGCTATGCATAGACACGATTGTTAACCCATGCACACAGTCGTCCCGAAGTACGCCATCTAGGAGGGGTGGAAGGGCACTAAGTAATTAAGGGCAATGTTTGAAGAGAAAGGAAAAATTTCGATGTTAACGTGTGATTTTTGGCAAAATTACCTAATAATGTTCTTATAATTCATCATCAAGGGAACATTCACTGATAATATCTTTCCTATGAGCGTAAATAGTGTATATACTATCAAAAAATAGTCTTTTTTGGTTATTTTTCATCATTTTTCTTGATAAGGAGAGTTAAAAATGGAGAAATCCAACAAAAAGCAATAAAGCTGTGTTTTTCAATGGATTTTCTTAATTGCTGGACTTTTACTTTGCTTTTTTAGCGCATTTTGTTATTTTCTTTGATATTTTCAATAAACAGGTCAAAATTTAATAATAAATAGCAAAGGAGCTCATATGGAAAAATAAAAGACACGGTGGTAATCAAAAAGACAAGGTGGACAAGCACAAAAATTTTCACTAAAATTGAAGATGAAAGCGGGAAGCCTAAATTAGGCGGCCAGACCTACTTTTGCAAAATTCTTGCAGAATGAGCTACAGGAATCCGATCGGGGAAATTTTTTAGTCTAACATAGATTTCATGGCCTAGTAGAACTAACGGGGAATCTGGGGAAAATTGGTTTGGAAAGTCCGAGTATAGATACCCCAAGTAGGCTAAAACAACCTCATTTTCACTTGTCACCTTTGCAGAGAGAGCTTTTCGACCTCTTTCGCGCATACTTTTCGGAGTCTACAATTGCCCATTTTTCAGTGCTGTCTCACACAAGACATGAGGGGTAAGTTCTTTACTCATCAATGACCCATTTTGTTTGGCCAGTAGCTAGTCTAAAACCCTAGAAAAAGCCCTAGAATCCGAGCAGTGCACGAAGACCTACGACCAAAAACTGACAATAGCGGCCTGTCAGCTCGACCATATTAGATGGGATTTGAAATGTAGCATGCCCTAACATAATAGAACCTTTCTATATCATCAGTTGACCATTCGACAGGGGTCGAGGGGGTCCACAGTAGAAAATATAGGTTTTTGGCAGATGCCAAAAATTGGTTCTGACTCCATAGACAGCTTGCCTAACAGGGTTTATATACAATGTATATGATTGGTCTCGTGAAATCAATCAAGCAAAGCCTTCAAAAAGCAAAAAATGGCTCAAAGGTTACAAAACGTCAAATTCAACATACGAGGTCAAACTGACTCTAAATGAGCCAAAATTGGATGAGTTGCTTCACGACTATGTTGCGGACAAGTCCAAAGCCTCACAAGTGACAAACCAACTCAACAAGCAGTGTAGTCACAGAAATTGGTGATTTCAGAGTTGACAAAGCACAAAGTGATGCCTACAAGATCAAACTTAACCAAATTCAATTTAGGACTTGTTCTAGGTGTATAGAATGTGTTTAGGTCAAAAATTTTAAGTTTTGCAAGAAAATTGTGATTGCTGTAAATAATTGCGATTATTTACTTTTGCACTATTTTTGCCTAGAAATTGTATCATCTCCTCACCTATCATGTGCACACACCTATTACATGCCAAAAAGCAAGTATGAGCCAAAATGAGCACCTATAACTTGGAAAATTGCCAAAAAAAACCCAAAGAAGTCTTTGCAAGCCAAATTTTGAGTTATGGACCATTTTCTTTTATCCAAATCACCTCATATCACATACACAGAGTCTATACAATGCCTAGACCCAATTTGTACCAAAAAATATCGATTTTGGTAGAAAAGTTAATAATCACCATTCTTTACTTTCTAGCCAAAATGGGGGAATTTTGATATTTTGCCATCATACATCCAAAGTACATGATGTGTTAAACCCACTAGACAAGTTTGAACCAATTTGGAGCTCAAAATCTCAAATTTTCTTTACATCTACTGTTTCAGAGACCTAGAGCCAAAATTTTGTACCATTCTCACCCTATGCATCCAAATGAGCCCATATTTCACTTAGAGCATGTATTTGGTATATACTTTAAGCCTGTGATGCCAAGTTTGCAAAAAGTTGGAGAAATTACTCAGCTGTAAATAATCGCAATTATTTACTTTGGTTGCAAATTTTTATTTGAACTTTACAATTTTGTTCCTTGCATGTTTTTATGCATCTATGCTTGTTCAAAACTTGATTTAAAGCAAATTGGACCAAAATTGGCAGCATTGCAGACTAAAGGACATTTCAGAGAAAAATCTGACAACTCTGCTAACTTTGACACTCTATTCACTGAACAGGAGCCATGCAAGCAGCAGAGAGAGCCAAGAAGAAGCTCAACCAGAAGGTAAAGCTGCAAGAACTACCAACATTCCAACTGGACCTTGATTCAGTCAAAACCGCCAAGGCAACCTATCTCTCAAAGGAACAGCTTGAGAAGCATCACATCACAGTGTTCACTAGCAGATTCAAGAGTGAGGAGGGACATCAGGTAGAGTCGAAACTCCTACCAAAAGAAGTGTATGATGTCGCCACAAAGCCCAAAACCAAAGATGCCAACCGACGGCTATGACTCAAAGATTTTTACAAACAAGAGCGGTACGGAGTGGATTTCCAAAAAGCTTACGAGCTTTTGTCCATGATCAAGGAAGATGGAACTGCGCATATTTCTGACCCACAAGGGAACAAAGTTGAAGTGGTGATCACCAAGGAAATAGTGGTAGAGGCACTCAGATTGCCCACAGAAGGAATGACAATGAGGGCAAGGGATAGGAAGACGGCCGAAACTTTCATAAAAGAACCCGCCGCGGCCATCTTTGCAGACCTTATTCACAAATAGGTTGAAGAGCTAGCAAGGTTATACCACCAGCATTTCCACTTCCTAGCTAAGAGGCCACCAAGGTATACCACGCCCAATCATGCGGTTGCCACCACCTTCACACAAGTCCTCAAGTCAACAACCAGGCAACCGGTTGACCATGCTCAATATGTCTTGACCACCTTGAAAGGAATAAAGAAAGAACGAAAGATTACATACCTGGGTGCACCAGAGGTGTTGACAAGAATTGCATACCATGCCATCGGCATGGCCGACAACCTACCCCCTGCCCTAGATCAAAACACTTGGATAGTGTCAGCTCAACCATCTCCTCGAGCTACAAGATCGGCCAAGAGATCCTACAAATCTGATGAAGAGTCTGTTGAAAGCTAGTCGGAAATGCATAGCAATAAAAGCTCGGATAATGAATAAAAGAGATCACAAAGGGAGGAAATGAAGAGAAAATCCATGGTAGCACACCAAGAAGAGCCTGTGCAAAAGCAAGCCTGGTTTGAAAGAGAGAAACACGCATACCAACACAGTCGTCAAGCACAAGGAAAGGACCCGGAAAAGTGGGTGCCTAGTGGGATTAATAGACCAAGAACCAAGCATCACGCCAGGAAGTAGGCCGAAGAACCCACTGAAGTACTGGAACGGATGTACCAAGAGGCAGAAACTTTAGCTGAAAGAAGCCGAAGAAGCGGCAACAAAAGCGAAAGAGACGGAAGAACAACAAAAGAGAGCAGAGGAAACCACTGCACAAGGAGAAGCACAACATGCCCAAGGTGATGTGTCTCCCCGCATCTCTTCTCTTGTCTCTGAACACCAAGATCAACCAATGTCGAGCCCACCACCATCACCAGTTAGAACCACAACAAATGAACCAACAAAAGAGGCAGAACCTGAACAGGAAAAAGTAGTTGAAGCTACACAATAATCTGAACAGCAAGAAGAAGTGGAAACAGCACAACAAGCAGATGTCTCTAATCAAGAGAAGCAAATAGAGAAAGAGCCAGAGACAAAAGTAGCCAGTCCTGCACCAGGAGAGGACTCCGCAAAATTTGAGCACGCAAAGGAACAAAAGGCTGAGGAAACACCCACTACCTCAACACAGTAAGATAAGGCTAAGATACAGTTCTCTACCTCAACAGAAAAAGATCAGCTGACACAAGGGCAACAGCAGGAGCAACAAGCAGCCATGACGTAGCTAGAGGTAAAGGAATCTGCAGAAACATCAAGACAAATAACACAAAGCGAAGATTGACAATCGAATGATGAGGTCATCCTGCAAGTGAATGAATATGCTAAGCAAATGCAGGAGATGACAGAAAGACTTCGCTCAGCAGCACTTGGCTGTAGCACACGGGCCAAAGAGTTAGAGATGGTGATGGATGCACTCCAAGGGGAGTTAGACGACAGACTTAATGTCATCACCGATCTCCAGAGGCAAGTGTAGGAGTTAAGAGTGGAAGCTGAACAACATCAGCTCACAAGAGACAAGCAACAGAAATAAATGGAAGAATTGAATGAGCTGCTTACCAAACTGCCAGATGCATGTAAAGCCAAGGATGATCAGCTACGAAAGTTACAAATGAACTTCTAACCACAACCCTATCAACTCAAAAGATCTAGGTATAGTTAGATGTGGCCAATGCTTCCCTACAATACTCATAACAAAGAATCAATGATCGGGCGATATTCTTGAGGCAAATACGAGAAAATCCAGTCGTCACCTCGATCAAGGGAACAGACAAGGGAAACAAGGCATTAGAAAAGAAAAATAAAGACTTCGAGCTAGAGCTGAAATTAGAGTAGTCTCAGCGCAAAGATGTGGCCTTGATGCGGGTCCAAAGAGAACACAAGCTGCTGAAGGAGATAGCTAAACTCAAATGAGTCAACTAGCTACTGAGAGAGGGAAGGACAAAAACGCAAGAAGAGGCAGGCACTTTGGAGCAACCTCAGATACAAATCCCCTCAGTATCCTTTGCTGACATGGAGACGCAGGCCATAGTAGAGCTGAGCGGCGAGGAAGAATTTCAGGAACCCATTACAGAAGAAGACACAGTGCCCATGGTCCAGCTCTCAAAGACTGAGAAGATGTACTAAAGGAAAAATTTACACAAGAGGTAGATGAGCAGTGGAAGGCAGCAATGGATTGGGAGGTGAGAGTACTTCATTCCCTCAATGTCACACAACTCACTCCCAGTCAAATAAATGCGCAATGGCACCAACAATCCCTGCCCTACCCTCTGATTAAAGTTGAGTTGCTACAAGTAAAAGAAAGACTTTACACAGACATGCAAGTCGAGGGTGTAGATAAATACCACCCTAAGTGGAGGTTGAGCTGGCTGAACAAGAACCCAAGGTACTTGTTTCTGTTTACGAGAGCACCTGCGACCCTGCAAAAGGATCGCACCTTCTGTCCTGTACCAAGAGTAAGGACCTGGATAGCACATGAGGCACTACTAAAGAAGCGGCCAACTTGGCCTAATTACCCCAGATTGCCTGCTCCAGAAAAGGGACCAACGACGACTGAAGAATACATGGTGAAAACCCTAAAGGGTGCCATGTCATTCTTTAAAAGTCTACCAGATTTGTCATGTGCTATGTTATACAAAATTTTCCGAATGCTGCTCACATGCATCGAACTGTTCAATGAGCCAGAGCAAGCAGGCACCCCTTGGATGTCATTCCTCAAGGGTAACAAAGGTTTGTGCTATGATCTCAGTGGCCAACCTTCTGAAGAAGTCCTATATGGCTTCTGCACCAGATGCATGTTTCTACCTTCTCACAATATGTTGGCGTTCGAAAAAGCATTTTACACGGGATTCTTCACTTGGCGAACGAAGATATTTGCACCAGTGATCAGCAATCTAACCTCAAGGTTTGTAGGCTACTCAGCAATGGAGCTGAAAAACAGAGTAACTATGCAGTTCTTGCAAGTGCCAGATAAAGAACGAAAAATTAGATATCAAAAGGCTCTAACAGCGCTTAAAGACCACCTCGCCAGTCCAAAAACTACTTTAGCCCATAAATTTGTGTCAAGGGACGACACAGGCGAGGAGAGGGGAAATGTTAGCAGCAAGCTAACACAGATACCACGGATACCATTTTACGGAGTTCTCATTGTAAAAACACTTATTATTTTGATAAATCGGGAATATTGTAACTCCTATTTTCTCGGATAAACCTTGTAATTGATGAGCCAGGGCTACAAGTTTCCAGATTGTATCAACCTGTCATTACTCATCTTTGGTAGAACTCCCAGATTATTAGTTTTGACCACCAAAAACCTTGGCTAAGGTATAAAAGCCAATTTTTGTAAGTTATTATTAAGTTTTTGGATAATGAAATACGCAACATGAGCTAACGGCGCTCTCTTCTGTCCTTCTCACGCTTCCTACTCCCTCCCAGGTTGTCACATTGCAGTCGCGTTTGTTGCATTGCAACCGCAGGCAAGAGCTCTACACATTGACGTAAACACATCAAAGTATTTCGTAGTTTTTGGCATCGCCAATCCGCGGCCTGATTTTATTATAACTAGGATTTTATACTTTCAAATCAAAAACTAAGCATAGGCGGGATATTGGGGCATCATTGCTAATCATTTAGATGCATTCTGGGTCAAAAATGACTAGGTCAAAAATCGACTGTTGTTAATTATCACGATGTGCTTAGGTCTTATAAACATGTTCTAGAAGTTTCGTTATGTTTGGATGTCATTTGATGTTGTAACGGATGTGATTTGTTTGCCGATGAGCGATTGGCTTTTAGTGATTTCTGTCACTTGAGTGTAGCATGAGTTAGATGCGTGTTGTTAGTTGTTTTCCAAGAGATTGACACCCTCTTGTAGCCTCTATGCACTAGTCGAGTCAGCTTCATCCCATGGATTGACAATTTAATCGTGGTTCTCGCTAATACTGCAATAAGATAGGATAGTGAGGTTAGACACGCGTCCTACAAGGTAAGTCTAGAAGCACTTATTGCACATTGCTCTTTGGTAGACCGTCTCCTTTTGGACCCCTATTGAGATGCAACCATTTCTCCTTCTGGTCCCCTGTTGAGATAGGTCAAGAAGCACATATCTATATCCTAACTCTTGTTCCCCTTTTATCTTCCCATATTAAATGATCAGTTTAATATGAGAAAATCATTTGTTAAAGTTAGATATTATTTTTTATGACATGTACCAACTATACATGTCAGTGATGGGTGTTGGGGTACATGGCTCAATGAAGTTCCACCATGAAATGGAGCTATCTCTACTCAAGAAGAAGTGGTACATCTCCAACTCATGTGTCTCTACAAATTTTTGTATTTTATGGTGGGTGATCCACCCCATGTCTCTCATGGCCTATCTTTTTGTGACGGTCCCCAAAGTTCTCTATATGCATAGGTGTGAGTATAGGGGTCTACCCCTTTATGTGTAGGCATGAGTATAGGGGTCTATCCTCATGTCATACCAACTCTACACTCATGCGGAGGAGTGAGTTTAGGACTCTACACCTAGATCTAGCAAACTCTTTGGAATGGACTTAATGGTGAAAGCTCTGCATCATGGTTGTACGTAGCAATGAGGCCAATTGTGTGGTGATAGTTTCTATTGGTGCTAATGCATCCATGATTAGGAGTCCATCATGTATTGTGATAATGTATAAGTTAGCCATGTCAAAAGGTTTGAGGGACTAGATCGTGCTATGCTCCACCCAACCAACCCCTCTAATAATAGCATGTTATAGTTGGCCTTGGCCAAGAATCGTGTCCCACCCAAAAGGCATCTTACCCTTGTCCTGACATTACTCTTCCGTTGAAGAAGCATTTTCATCCTTGAAAACATCAATGAAAAATCTCTTCATAAGAGCACCAATGTTTTCCTAATCTAAACCTATTCTATTCTATTGGTCCACTTGCCAAATCTTGTACTCATACATGGATCTATATGCACATAGCAAAGACTAAGCATTGTAGGATTGTATTATTGCAATCAAGGTTCCAACAGTAACCTCTAAATAGATTTTCGCTTTGGCCAAAAGGAACCTCTGCCTACTTCTAGGACTAATAGAAGAGCCTACCTCAAACGAGATGCTCTAGCTGAGCAAAACACTCCTACCTCTAAAAGCAATTCCTTTTGAAAACCAAAATCCTTATGAACTGTGTAATCAGTCAAGAAAATTATGAGCAATTGGACTTGCATGTGACACATAAAAAAGTTTGGTGCCTTGTATCTAATTCCACGGGTATATTTACTCTCCAAATGTAGAGTAAATCCCAAAACGGTGTTGTTCTCCTAAAAGGAAGAAGAGCCTTGTGTGGAGTGCCTCTATGAAGTAGATGGGATCCCTCAACTTCTAGCTCCACTTTGTTAGGGATGGTTCTCTATACTCATACATGTCTGCACAAACTCTAAACCAACATCCTTCTTGAGAACTCTTCACCCCATAATCCGTCAAAGTTGAGTAGCCAAAGGTGATACCACATAAGATTGAGGATAATTCAGATTGCACACTCATAGTCATATTGATTATGGATCTTGGTTTGAACACTAACCTTGCAAGGCATTACACTCATAAGTTACATGATACCACCTTGTACAGTAACGATAAAATATGCAATAGAACTGCTAAAAGAAAAAAAAAATCGAGCAGTACGCATCATATGTGCACATCCTGGTAGATGCCATAGTGCATCCTTGATGTACTTCGAAATCAATGGAAAATTTGATGCCTTTATTTTATTTGACGACTTTGTAGATGATCTTTATCAAAACTAACCTAAAATTTTGCTTGCCAACTTATGGTTTGCTACAAAAAAAAGTTGAAAATGCAGAAAAACCAATAAAACTTTAATTTTTCAACCTTGTTGCTCTTCCTCTTTTGACTTTGCTCGGAATCTTTAAGCTCTTTTCTAAAAGATGGACCATTCTGGGAGGAAAAATAAAAAGAAATTTTGAAACATAAGAGAAATTTATGATGCAAAAACCTTTGCACCAGCATGCATGCTAAATTTGATGAAGAGCCCCAAATCCAAGTAGCATATGAATAGGTTTGCCAAATATCCAACGAATGTTTGATTTTGAATAAACAAAGTCAAAGTTGAAGCCAGTAATAGAATTCATGGAATGCAACAAAAATGGTCTGGAAGACCAGGAACGGTCGACTTTTTAAGAACCGCATTGAAACAGGAAGGTTTACGAAGATTATTCAAGAAAGCACGGTGGCAATTATTTCCATTGGAAAAAGGAGAAATTGTGAAGAGTGGGACAAGGTGATGACTGCAACATTAGGAGTTGCGTGGGTAAGAGTTTGTTTCGAAGCCAGACAAGTTTTTCACCATTGCCATGGGGTGGCCCCCCTTTTAGCCAATGTACTAATGTTTGTTGAAAGACGTCATGGCTCATCATGAGCATGACTAGTATTTGTAATTCTTTTGGGCTGCTAATATAATTTACTCACTTTCATGAGTTTTGCAAAATAAAAATAAAAATTTGATGGAATGCACAACAAATTTGCAAAAAGTTTATTTCAATGTTCGTGCAAAAGATTGCTATAAAAAAAACTATAACTATTAAAGCAAGTAACATGCACACTCTGCATGCAATTTTCTAGGTGTGTGAATGTTCCTCTAAGAAGGGTTTTGGCCAAATAACTCATACCCTAACTACATTGAGGTCTTGAATTTGAGATTCCCTCCAAAATTAACTAAGGCTTTGAATGCCAGAGCCATGGAGAAGAAACAACACTTGCACCTGCCTTTAAAGCCCAATTATACGATGATTTTTTTTTCTAAGCAAGTTTTTGCAATGCAATCTGGTGCTACTCCCACTCAAATTGGTCGAGGTCATAGATAGGCTCTTCCCCTCTCACAGAGCAGTGCATGGGGCATTCTTCCTTGTAAAGATGATGAGCGCCGGTGCTAACTAGTATGCCTTGATTGCTTTGTTGTGGAAATGTGTGAATTTAAAAAGCAAACCAGTGTTGTACCTTTCACCTCATATGATAGCTTAGGCACTACGTGGAGGCACCGTCGCATTCAAGGTGTTGACGAGGTTCACACTCTCTTTAAGTTAATATCTGATGAATCATAAATAGCAAATCAGTAGTAGTAGTGTGGATAGCTCATATATCATTTGAGTGAGAGATATTGAGATCGACGTGTATCCACTTTTCCTGTTGCAAATCTGTGAGGACATCCTTTGTTCTGGGCTATAGAGGCCACCTATTGTTTTGTGGGATTGAAAAAGTGAGAGCCTCTCTTTTAGCAAATGAGTTGATGCCATGATTGACCCACGTCTCTCTCTCTTATGCTTGTCCGTGCAACTTGAACCTTCTTTTATTCTAGAGGCTTCGTAGAATCTGTCCTCGAAGGTTTTCTTGAAAGCTTTATGAAATCATCACACGATTAGAATTTGGAGTTAGACGATGTGGTGAAGGAGAAGAAGTTGTTGATGGTAATCTCAAGAATTGTAGAGAGATGCATTTCGTGCAGGGGGGTGCTTGCACCCATAAAACAAAAGAGAAAAAGAAAAGACCATACATTGTATGGTGTGGAGTTGGCACAATCTCCATATTATTAATAATATTGTAGGGATTGTGCCCTTCCCCCACTGCTTTCATCCCCTCTAGTGTTGGAAGGGGTTGCCTCTAGTGTTGGAGGGACTTTTTCGTTACAAAAATATGCCGATTGCACAAAGAATAATTCACTACCTTTTAATTTTGTGCAAACTTGTGACATTTTTGATGATGTGTATGACATGCTCTGGCTTAGTCTCCTTGTCTCCACTCACTTGACATTGTGGAAAGCTAAGCTCACACCTTAGAGTCCTTATCATCTTCATCTACAACCTTTTTGACATAGATAATGTGAATTGATTGCTTTAACGATAGATGAGATGATGTATACTAATCTACATCAATGATTAAACATGTCTGTAATGTTGGTTGCAACCACCACTTTCCTTATTCTTGGTGGTGTTGGGTCAAAAAATCTCATCTGCATTGCACTAAGAAGGGCACTATAAATTGGGAGCATAATTAGCTCTAGAACATTGGGACGCAACCCCTTCATTCTTTCACAGTCCTCTTGCCATGCTTCTATAGGTGAGGATGTCTAAGGTGCATCCCCTATCTCCACTTGAGTCACAATGGTAAGAGCCTTGTCAAATTTCTTTGCCTTTGACATGCTGACAAATTTGCAAATATTATATATGCTCTATAGACCTGTATTGAGAGCTATTATTAGGCCATTCTTGCACTACCAAGATATAACCATTGTTTCAAACGCCAAGTGATTGCACCCATTCACCTTGAGTGTCCAAGATCACTTTGTATCTCTTTTGCTAGGGCACTAGGTCATTTTTCATACCTTACCTTGATAGTATCTAGAGCTTTGTAGCAAGGGATGGTCTCAAACTCCTTATCTAACTCACCAAGAGAGCCTTCATTCGCATCCAATAAATGAAGAGGAGAGCATGGATAAATATCGTAATACCATGCATGAGTGAGAAACAAAACATGTTTCTTGGAGAGAGATCTTGGCACTACTTTTCACTATTGTGTGTGTGTGTGTGTGTGTGTGTGTGTGTGTGTGAGAGAGAGAGAGAGAGAGAGAGAGAGAGTGAGAGACAGAGAGAGAGTCACATCGACTATAGATTAAAGAGAGAGAAAAATAGAACTTAATTTTCAAAATTTGAAGAGTTCTCCATTGTACACGGGTTGAAACTCCCTCAGCATACACCCTCCCTTTCTACCAAAAGAGAGTTCCAAAAAGAAAAACAATTTTCATGTGAGCTCTGAAAACCAAAGAAGTATCACACATGCACTAGTACAGTGGTTATTGATGATGGGGGCTTTTCACAAGCCAAGCTCCCATACCCCTCTTCTCTTGTCCCCACCCCATGAAAACCCCCTCTTAGGGAGGGGGTGATAAAAGGCATTGGAAAAAAGTAAGAAAAAAATAAAGTATGATTATGTAAATATATAAGAAAGGTAAAATAGGCCACCTCATGCCTGCGGGGCAGCCCATCCCCACCTTGCCTCCTTTTTCTTCATTGATGTCCCGCCGTGTGTCCCTTTTCCTCTCCTCCACTCAAAAGGTTAACCCCCTCTCTCTTCCCCTTGTCCTTTCTCCTTTCTCTCTCCCCTCAAGCTACCCCACCTCTCACCAATAATGCATTATAACTCACCAATAATGCACCCTAACTCACATGCAACTTATGCTATCTTCCAAAACAGTATACCCCACCCACCTTTTCTCTCTCCTACACTCTCCCATGATCCAAATACCCCCCTCTCTCTCTAAAATTCAAAATCTCTCTTGTCTTGTAGCCAGATGGCCTCCCCCACACTCACACACACTCAGTTTCACTGAAAAAGGTGCCCACAGACCCATCCCCACCCAGTGGTTACCTGATTTTCTTGTGTTCACACACATCTGCACACAGATTCACCTCTTAACACACTCCCCTCTCTCCCCTCTTGTAATTACTTTATTCTCCATGTCACCTCTCACTTTTTTTCATCAACCCATCTCTCTCTCTTAGTCTCTCTCTCAGGAGACTGCTGTTCTGGCACATATACACACAGCCAGACAAGTGGGGCCCACAGTCACATGGCCTATGTAGATAATGATTTCTTCATTTCTAAATTCTATAATTTCTCCCCCCTCCTCCCCTATATAAAGAGGGGTCACCATCACACTAAACACACACACAACATCACCAAAGAACACAATATGCACTGTGTGTGCCTAGTGCACACACACACACCCACACCATCACCATCACCGCAATCACCATGCTTGTCTTGAGCATGACCTCTACACCCTTGGCTATGGAAGATGAAGGGCAACTAAATGAAGGATGATGGCCATAATCCTCGTGCGAGTCTTCGCCATCAACTCCCACCTATCCGCCATGTGCTCTACCACTCTCTCCCTTCTCATTCCCCTACCCTATGCTCCCCATTTCATCGCCTAATTCTCTAAATAAAGCTTGAGGTTTTGTGAGTATGTTTTCTTGCAATGTTTTGCCCATGTGAGGTGTGCGGAATCGCCACCTAGTCTTGTGTTTTGGAGTGAGCTTGTGTATATGTGAAGGGTGTGCGGATTCGCCATCCTTTTGTGATGCCTAAGTACTAAGCCGCTATACCCCCTCCCTCACTCTCTCGCTCTCTCTCTCACTTGATCTCATTCCCTTTCCTTTTCATCATTACTCCCAAGCATCCATCTCTCTTGGATGAAAACTTTGTTATGGTGGTGTGTTGTTTGCGTCCTAGCCGCTGAAGCTAGGTGGTGCCCCTTGTTTGCTTTACCATGACAGGCTCGAGGCGCGCCATTCGGTCCCTGGTGTTTTACAGGCCGTCGGGGTTCGGGGTTCGCTTTGCTCCCGTCATTGATTATACAAGTGCCATGGGAAAACATCATCTAGCCACTTTCTAGTGCGACTATAGGTGAAAGGACATACCAAGAGAGTATAAATAAATACAACTTATACTAAACACATGCTTTCTCTATACTAGTGATCCATTCTCTCCACGCCCTCCATATGTTATATCAATTGCAGCCGATTGAATAGAGGGAAAGAAGGAGCACACCAATCGTTGTTATCAAATGCCTGCCCCCCCCCCCCCCCCCCCCCCAAAGCAGCAACACCTACCCATGCAACTCCGACCCCTCCCGACACCTTTTTTGCTGTTACACACATGAAAGGATTTAATGTGGATACTCCCTATACAAACATATTTGTGGTCCACTTCTCACCATGTTGCTTGTATGGAGTATCAAACATAGCCATCGTAAGCACTATGCATGGTCCATAGTCCTCCCATGTGTATTGCTCATTCCATCAAGGCATGCATGTTCAAATACATTTCAGCCAATACTTGGATTCACAATAAGCGTTGATAGGTCACTTCACATCTTTAGTCTTCACGAGCAGTAGAGTTTGGGCACCATTATCCCAATTTCAAGGACTCCCAAGAGTTTTTTTAATAGATGTTTGACCATTAGACCTATGCTCAGAGCCCATATAAGTTGTCTTACCAATAACATGATATCCATTATCAAAGCAAAGCCTTCAATGGAATCAACCCCTAAATCTCCCATTGGTTATTCCACTCTCTCTAGCTCAAACCACCTGGACACCACTAGTATGTGGTTATACCTCTTCTCCACAATTATCAAGCTGAGTTGTAGCTGCCCAAAAAAGAATGGATATCTCTAACTACAAGCATAATAATATATACTTTTTGGGAAGTTATACTGGAGCTAGAAACACGACATTTTTTATCTGTGAAAATTTGACCATTAAGTATGCACCAGCACCCATTACCAAGATTGGACCTTTCTTGGCAAAAGAGTAATGAGATGCAAATCTGCCCAAGGGTTTGCTTTTGCTTAAGTTTCTTGTGATTGTATACCCAAGCACTCATCTGGTATATCATCGAGATTTTGAATTCAAAGGCTTCATTGTAGATAGGAATCAATTGTTTAGCTTTGGTTAAAGTGCATTGATGTTGTCTTTCAAAATGCACCTGCACATGCATACTTGATAGAACCTATCCATCTTTTGGCATAAGATCTCATCCGTCCACCACCTACACCAAAAGCTTCTAACTCTCATTCCAACTCCCCCTTATGTCTCTTCAATCTCATCAACTCCTCCATCATGTCCAGAACATGCAAGCCACAATCTTCTATTTTCACAATCACTTTCCTTGCCCTCTGTGATCACCCTTGTTGTGATTGGCCGGTCATTATACCTTGACAACTAGAACTTGTCTAATGCATTGCAGGAGAGAATGCTACCTATCACACAGGCCTAAGATACGAGTTCAGAACTGGTGCCCTCCCCTCTCTCTCTCTCTCTCTCTCTCTCTCTCTCTCTCTCTCTCTCTCTCTCTCTCTCTCTCTCTCTCTCTCTCTCTCTCTCTCTCTCTCTCTCTCTCTCTCTCTCTCTCTCTCTCTCTCTCTCTGTGTGTGTGTGTGTGTGTGTGTGTGTGTGTGTGTGTGTGTGTGTGTGTGTGTGTGTGTGTGTGTGTGTGTGTGTGTGTGTGTGTGTGTGTGTGTGTGTGTGTGTGTGTGTGTGTGTGTGTGTGTGTGTGTGTGTGTGTGTGTGTGTGTGTGTGTGTGTGTGTGTGTACACACCAAGTACGTCTCTCATCAAAACAATATTACACAACCCACCTTGTTGGTAAACTCTTTTTTACTAACAAGATGCCTATTAAGGTCAACAGGTCCTTCACAATGTCTTCTATCACATTATTGAAAGCACAAGACTTCCAAAGCATACTTCACTCATAACTTCACAACATGGAGAAGAGGCAATAATGATTCTTGGATACACCTCTTTCAATTTCTACATTCTTTCCTCTCAATACCTAGGAGCACATTTCATGATATCATCCGCTCTCAAAAGCAGGATAGCTTGCTTTATTTTGAAAGATTAAAATAAACCCGATTTCTCTGCATCACCAACCATGCTCAAGTTAACATTATCCTTGATTTACTTTCTAAGATTGAAATATACCCAGCTTCTTTTTTGCCAACAACAGCCAAGATAACATTTATTCCAATTGTATTGTCTTCTTTAGCATGCTCTACTTGTAATTGAGTCACAAGATCTGTACTATCAAGTCCAACATTGCTAGCAATAATGGTGGGGATGGCCTTGAGAGCAATTGCATATGATTCAATAGCAAGACAATTCTTTCTTGGTATCTTCTTGTCCAACTCCTCGAGATGTCAAGACTTCAGGCAAGCTCCTCAAAAGCCTTCAAGCTAGCCAGCTCCTAAAAGAACATGTTCATCTTGTTAACAGTCTATTGAAGCATACACAATGTATCAAGAAATTATCTCTTTGCCTTGTCAAGAACATGAGCATTGGCTCCCCTTAACACAATAGTGCAAGCTTGGCCTAGTTCAACTCCAACGAAATATAAATTAGTCATTCGTTAGGAAATCTGATCTTCTCAACATATAAAGAAAAAAATTTGTCATAATGAGCCTTGGTTTTGTTGAAGGGAACTATTTATTGGTTGACGCCATTAATAGACAGTATCTAGCCACGTGTTATTGCAACTAGAAACAAAAGGATAGATAAAATTATGTCGCAGTTGGGCTTGGAGCATCTTGAGCTCCAAGAGTCCAAGAGTTTGAATTGGTATCCAACATGAATTGGCAACATAAATTGGATGACTTCCTACTTAAGTTGATTAAGCTATCACTTTGAGCAAGCCAATCATGAACCACTACGATACAAAACAAAAGCATCAAGCAGGAAATAGGAGCAGAAGGGTTGTTTTGAACTTGCCAATACTTCAAGAGAGAACGCTCCACCTTGGATTGATCGATCTTGATGACTATTTAAAGCACACAAAGTTCTTATTGTAAAACACTCCTTGCTCATGGAAATTAATGGTTTCACATCTGCTTTTATATCTTTATTGATGTTGGTGGTTTGAAGAATGATGCATGAACATCATTCCACCAAAAATACAAATACATAGAGGCAAGGCTGCCCCCCACCCAAACAGCTAATCGCTCCAGTTTTCCTTGCACAAAGATCCTCAAATGATATATTTAAATAGGTCACCAAGGCCCAATTAAATTCAAGCATTAAGGAGTCAATCAGATATGTAACTCGTTTGATGTGTTTTGCTTTGGATGCTTTTATGATGGAATTCTAATTCTTTCCTTTCAAGAATGTAGCCATCAGCTCACACACATTGGCGAGGACAACATGATGTGCAAGCCAAAAGGCATCCACTTGGAAATTGATCCTTGAGATGGGATTAGCTTCTTTCTTGGCATCGACAACTCTCTTCATATATCCCAAGCCAGCCCCATAGTGTTGGCTATACCACGGGTGCAAAGCTACTGCATCTACCTGAACGATTGTAGACTTTACAAGCATCTACATCCTTAGAAGCTACTCTCTTTCTAGTTGTTCCCTCTAATCCCCATGAGTAGTTGCCAATAGTATCTAGGAATAGAGCATGGAACTTAAATTGCCTCAGCACATACGTATCTTCCTTGCATGGATCGTGGGGCCTAGGTTGGTCGTAGCTCTTCTATTTGAGTTCTACTCGCTTTAGACATAATGAATCCTAACCCCTCACCAAGTGGATTTATCACCTATGCATACCTACCCTACACACACACACACACACACATACACAAGTTATACAGAAAGAGAGAGAGAGAGAGAGAGAGAGAGAGATGTACTGTGAGAATGTCGTGGAAGAGAAGCACATGCAATGTATTTTTTCCCTTGAGGACCTTCACATAGCCTTTGGAAGAGAAGCACATGCAATGTACTTTTTCCCTTGAGGACCTTCAAATAGCCTTCTCTCTCTCTCTCTCTCTCTCTCTCTCTCTCTCTCTCTCTCTCTCTCTCTCTCTCTCTCTCTCTCTCTCTCTCTCTCTCTCTCTCTCTCTCTCTCTCTCTCTCTCTCTCTCTCTCTCTCTCTCTCTCTCTCTCTCTCTCTCTCTCTCTCTCTCTCTCTCTCTCTCTCTCTGTTTCAAATACCAAATGGCTCTAGGCTTGGTTCCAATCTCTTCATGGCTAGTTGATCAAATTAGTCAGCATGCAACTTATTTCTCTAAGAGATCCCTTTTCTCCTAGTTTGGAATAACTCACCTTCCTTCATTGTCAAAATTTATATTACACAATCAAGGTAAGAGTAGCTCCGACCGGTTTCCTGTGCAGTGAACCTCTAAGAAGAAGAATCAATGAAGCTCTGATACGACTAAAAGGTATGAGGGACTAGAGCATGCTTTATTCACCCAACCACCTCCTCTTACAAGTGCCTTGACCTATCTTGAGGAGACCCCTAAACATATCACGCTATAGTTGTGTCAAGACACCGGCAAGGCCGGACTAGACAAGGGCAGGGCCGGGCTAGGCGGTGTGGAACGGGGAGTCCAACTAGGGCAAAGGGCTAGGGGCTTGCCTACATAATGGGTGGTTGGGTGGTGGACTTTCAGGCTCTAGCTTCACTTGTCTTACATTGGTATCAAGAGCCTCATGTTTTTCAGGGCAGGGCGTGGTCCTCATCTGCACCTTTTTTGCATGTTCATGCAAGCACGGGAAAATACAAAGCCCAGGCTTGGTTGTGCTAGCATGGCCGCTTAGCAGGCACCATCGAACCTCTTGCACCCGCAGGATCCGCCCCTATTGAGGGGAGTGAGCAGAGGCGAGGAAGGCAAAAACGAGCGTGCTTGGGCTCGGTAGGTGTGCGCGGGGGTGCTGAGCAAAAAACATCAAAGAGGCCGACGCAGTGGAGCAGCAGAGCATTCGACCTCTCTCTCTCCCTCTTGCTCGTCATCGCTGCCTCTACCGCCATAGCCAGTCTTGGTTTTTTTTCAGCCTTCCCAGATTGGGCCGCCCACAGCCTTAGGGCATACCAAAATTAAACCTTAGGGCAAGTGCCCACGGGAGTTAGGACAGTGGCTGCAGCCTTCGAGAGTATTCGACCATCATCGGCTAGCCTTGGCAAATTCAGCATGCAAAGGGGCATCAACATGATTCAACATTATTCGATGACCATAGGCAATGGATATGGGCCAACACAGAATATCCGCGAAGGGCTCATGGTTGCATGGCCGACTGCAGCACAAACTTCAATGACCTCAGTAATATCAGGTAATATCGGGTAGTTAGGTAGGAAATAGAATCAAGAATTCAAAGGCAAAATCTCCAAGCACTCAAGGCAAAGATCCGACATGTTGTTCACAACTTTGAGACCATGTGAAGGCACGGCCTTGGTCTTGGCTCTATTTGCGACGACAAAATCTTGTAGATGTGTCCAGAAAGTTCCACTATACATAATCATGCAGCGCTCAAATGTTGCTAAGAAGGACATCCGAAAAATGACGACATGGTTTCATCGCTCAAAGAGGGCTTGTCAGCATTGGTAAGCAAGTTGACTTTCACATTTTCCATTCTCACTTCATTGAATTTTGCAAATCTCTTTAAGTTCGATGCATACATTGGGCTTTTCAATCATCGAGCCACTCCATCATGTTCGGCATGTGAAGATTTTTTCATGCATGGGTTATGCTATGTTAAAAAGCTATGAGCACACTCGTTGGCCAAATTATTTCTACCATTAACGGTCTGCAGTTATGGTAAAATTTTCATTTTTGGGTTGGAATTTTTGCTCGGACATTGTTCTACGGCAATGTTAGATCTTAAGGTTCAGGCAAGGCCTGTGAAATGTTGGTACAGGCAAGGCCTGTGAGAACGTGATCCAACGCGTTTTCCAACGTAATTGGCAATGACTGCATGCCAAGTGGTAATGTGCAACTCAGGGTTACTTTTCCTTTACCTGTCTTGCATATGACAACGTTGTTGCATACATCACGGGAGCAAGGCTCCATCTACAAATCCAGAGGATAACAAATCAAGCCTAGCAAGTACCAAGAACTCCATAAGTTGTTAAGGGAAGCAAGGCTTCCCATTCGGCATCTTGCATTGAGATTTTCCCGTTTGGCGTATGCTATGAGCATAAACCCTTGGAGGACTTTTTATTGCTATGAGCCATCTTCCCGCGAGTTTTTTTCCTTCAAAATTTCCAGCCAACTGGTTACAGCAGGATGACCAGGTTTTTCCATGTTTTCATGTTTTCTTTTGAAAAATATTGTATGTTGTGCAAAGCAAAGTGCTTTGACAGTTTCACGTGAAGCACGGGTTCTAACGTGTACACCGATACAGCCCATTCACTTCAAATCCAGGGCATTGGTATATACGTTTGCAAAAATGGTAAAATACGGATATTTGCTCCCATTTTATGTGTGGCAACATCGAATTAGGATGTCTCCCTCGCAGTACAGGCTATTGTGCACTGTTGGGGTTAAGGCCTTTGTGCCTTGATCGGTCGCCCAGGTCATGGGCGCCCACCCACTGTTACCCTATACTTATAGTGAGTATATTGTATAGGGGGAGCTGCCACTTCACAGTCTCCCCACCCACATCCTGTGTGTGTGTCTCCTTCTCTCTCTCTCACTCTCCGTCTGTGGTGCTTTTGTGCATGTGTATGCATCGATACTGCACAGTGTAGGCTTGGTCATTAGCTCACAGTTTGACAGGCGTACAGTTATCTTGACACACTCACAAGAGTGAATATTGTGATGTATGCTTGTGTGGCTACAAGCTAGGTAGCCGGATTCGAGCACTAATGGCTTGAGGTTTTTCAGCAGGTTTCAGCTACAGGTTTACAAGTTTACAGGCAAGTTTGAGGGCTTATTTGGGCGCTGAATTTTCAGCCATTATTTCCTCTTTGCAAGTGTCCATGTATGGCTCAGTTGTAGGCTATCTGGGACACGTTTGTGACTTGTTTATGCAGTTGTTTAAGAGCTGAATTTTGGGACTGATTTGCAGCCATATTTTACAGCCATACTTACTTTTGTTGATGCAATTCGAGCCAGTTTAGGGCTGATTTGGTTGACATTTGCTACTCATTGCTGGTTGCTCTTTTGCGAGCATTATGGCTGATTTTTCATTTGAGTTCCAGGGTTATGGTCTGACACAGTTTGATGGTGAAGATTTGGTTGCTTGGAAGGAGCATATGCTTGTTGCATTGGCGGATTTGGGGCAGGATAAACCCTTGCGTGGTTTATCGGCGAAGCCCAAGTCTATGCGTGATGATGATTGGCAGGATCTTGATGAGTTAGCCATGTCTACGATTCATTTGCATTTGGTTGAGTCTGTTTACTGGCAGGTCTCGAGGGAGACTACAACTCATGCTTTATGGCAGAGTTTACATGCTATGTATGCAACATCCATGTCTACAGAGAGTCTAGTCCCACTTCCATGTCCATGGGAGAGATTGGTCCCACACGCAAGTCTCGACCACATAGAGACTTGACATGTTGGCATTGTGGACATAGAGGGCACATTAGGCGTCGATGTTTCAGGCGTTTGAGACAACAGAGGTGACAGATGCGTGATGCAGATTTGGGCATGACAGATTCTAGTGAGATTAGTACGGTGGTTACTGAGTATGCTTGTGACGGTGATGTCACATTTACATCTAGCTTGTCTTCAGACAATCTTATGTCTACGGATTGCATATCGGATTGCACATTGTCTTCACATTGGTTACTAGATTCAGATGCTACTTTCCATGTCACGTCGCATCGTGAGTGGTTTAGCACACTTTCTAGTGGGAGACTTGGTTGTGTGCACATGTCTGATGGTGTTGTGTATGACATTGAGGGTGCAGGAGACGTATGTTTGTCCTTGCCCAGTGGTATGAGATTTACCCTGCATCATGTGCGTTATGTGCCAGATCTGAGACGGGATTTGATCTCAGTCAGACAGTTACGGGATAGTGGATGTCGGGTATCGCTGCTTGAGCAATCTTTTGCATTGCATTTGGGTTCGCTAGTGATTGTGAGAGGTGCCAGGAGTGGTACAGGTTACCCATTGCATGTGGATCACGGGAGAGACGGTGTTGTCTCTGTGATCATGCAGCCAGGTAGAGAGTGAGAGAGCAGGCGAGTCTCTTTTGCTTGTGGGTTGCAGGATGCTTTGCATGGAGTGCAGAGCAGTGACCTTGTTGTGCAGGTTGCGTCTACGGATGCACAGGTAGAGCGGGACAGCTCTAGTGAGTCACAGCAGGATGAGTCATCAGAGGTGATGAAAGAGATGACTCACATGGATGCTGAGATGTCGGCTATTGTGGAGTCATTTCTTGATATGCTTATGCCAGAGCTTGATGCAGATTCAGGACAGATGGATACTCTTGGTACACATGTGATATGTGGTGGGCACGAGGAGTCACTCCAGAGCTCGGAGTCAGAGTGCCATGGTCTCTATGATAGGGGACAGGATTGCCATGAGTTGAGTTCTGAGTTGGAGGTGGCAAAGGTTGCCAGGGTTGCATCAACGTTCGGTGTCCTCATGTACGAGATGTTGATCTCGAGGCCCGACATAGCAGTTGCAGTGGGAGCATTTGCAGCAGGGTTGATTAGTTGTTCGATGACTGATCTCGGCATAGAGCATAGGGGAGGTTTTCAGGTATTGGACCGATACTTGCAGGAGTGCATGAGCTCTTGTAGACTCTTTGCAGAGCTTGGAGCTAGCTCTGTGTAGCGGGATGTTTGTCTATCAGTAGAGCCGGATGCACTAGCTCATCGAGAGTCAGTGGGCATAGGTTGAGAGAATACCTCACCTTCTATTAGTTGTACACTAGTAGATCTTGCTTAAAGGCACATTGGCCTTTAAGTGGGAGGTTGTTGGGGTTAAGGCCTATGTGCCTTGACCGGTCGCCCAGGTCATGGGCGCCCGCCCACTGTTACCCTATACTTATAGTGAGTATACTGTATAGGGGGAGCTGCCACTTCACAGTCTCCCCACCCACATCGTGTGTGTCTCCTTCTATCTCTCTCACTCTCCGTCTGTGGTGCTCCCCGATCCCCTTCATGCACGGCACTTTTTTTTGGCTCTCACGTTTGTGGCCATCACTCTTGGTTAGGGCTTACAATTCTGCATGCAAGGCATGCTAGCTAGGTGGAATCAATTCTACCGCCTCCTGAAACACGCTTCCGCTATAACACCAGAAAATTTGTCAAGGACAAGATAAGTTCTGGAGTGTGCGTACGTTAAGTCACATTGGTGTCGTCACAACCACATACACGGTAGGTGGGTCAGTCTGTGACTTGTTTGTGTTTTTTTGTTACCTCTCTCGATGAGAGAGTCATAGCAGAAAATTGTTGCATGCTTATATGATAAGCTACACGCTACGCATAAGATGCACACGAGCATGGGCACAGCATATACAAAGTAGTCACTTATGGAAAGTTCCTCAGTCCAGCATTCTCTCTCCCTCTCTCTCTTTCTTATTTCTCTCAACAAATAAAGAAAACTTTTTAAGAATATTTTGATAAATGTGTTGCTCGTGAGTCAGCCAAGGTGCTCTAACTCTCAGCTAGTAAGTGGCCAAGACGCCACTCCGATTAGTCTTCATCGGTTCCTCGATTGAACACTAATTTGTTATTGGCATAAGGGCTATGAGCCACACAGGCTAAGAGCCATTGTAAGACCTAGGGTAAGACCTAAATGATGGCATTTCTTGGATGCTTGTCCTCCAGCTTGAGCATATCTACCCCGTGGAGTCCCCATCGATGTTAATGGCCAAGCAAGAGTCTTGCAATTACAGATCTTTTGGGTGTTATGTACGCACTACATGTTTTCAGTACGACGCTCGAATTGAGTTTTTGATAATCTTCAACTCACATCAGCTGATCTTTACCATGGAGTATAGATGCAGCAATCAATTTTGAGATAGCATGGCTGTCCATAAGAGCTAGGAATCTCACTTGGGTGGATCTCTTGCTCTCTCTATAGCACTACGAGTGTCTATGGTTGCACAGTTTTGGGCTAAGACCCAGCAGCGGATGATTACTAAATCACTCCATCGACATTGAGAATCACAGTTTGATATATTCCCATTACACTTTCAAGGAAAGAATTCTGCAATCTACCATGCGGTGGCGGAGAAATTCAACTTTTCCAGTTGATTCCAATCATTTGGTACACGGTTGACCATGTTGGTTACCGTTACCTGCTAGTTGAGCAGTTTCTACAAAGGGTCTTACCAAGGGGTTTGACTATGTAGCTTATAACCAACGGGTTTGGATTGCGAAGGCAACACCCAAGGTTTCCAGTGCAATGTTGCTTGGTTTTTTCATAGGAGGGTGACGTGCTCCTCTGCATTTGAATACAGGTAAGTGAACATTAAGTTCACATCTCCAGGTACGCATCTATTGATTTGGTGTTATTCCATTTTTTAGTATGCTTTGCTTGGTTTTTTTTTCAAGTCGTATAAATAAGCTTGCATGTTTCAGGGCCATACCAAGGGCATGTCGTAACAAAGTATTTTGAGCCGTCGTGTCCAATATACATTTCTGCATTATGCTATTATGCACCCACTTGTAGGGTTCGCTTTGGCACATGTTGTCACATGGGATACAACATGGTCTAGGAGTTCGGTTTAGCCAGTGTGGAGCAATGATCATGAGGGTCCCTCTCACTCTTGTCACAGAGTGTTTTGCAGTTACCTCCACATACAAGTACATCTTGTACTTGATGGATGTCTCTTTTTCGGCCATTCTTATTTGAGACATATTTCACAAGTGGCGAATATGAGTCTCTGGGACTGACATTGGCGCCTAATTCTTAATAATGTGTCGCGACGACGTCCCTACGTGCTGGTCGCATCCGTTTATTAGACCATTTGGAGCATACCGTATCAGGAACAATTTCAGTGCCAGAAATTTTCAGGTACTAAGTACAGACTTGTTTCGATTACAAGTGTTGTGAAACCACCTTAACGGAGGGTCGTTTCTACATATAGCCAAGTATGCTATGTTCATGAGAATGTCTCATGGTTGGTACCTAGGTGTGACTAGGTTGTCATATTCTGTTATGGTCCAACTTTTGTCACTCGGATTTCCCGTATGTAACGTGGAAAGTCTCGTCATGGAATTGTGGTTTGGATAAGTTTGTGTTAAATGCATGCACACTAGGTGTTATGGGCTCTAGTGTTTTAACACTGATTTATTTGGAGTGGCATGCAAATTCATGGACTTTATTCTTTCTGCACCTTTCTGTACTACAAGTGCAATCTCTACTGCAGATTTATTATAAGTTTACACCCTGCCCAGAACTGGCTCAGGATGGGTGTCTATGGTTGGATGGTCTAAACTCTATGAGCTTACTCCAGTCCAGCCCGCTTTCAACCTAGTTGGTTGTCTCCACTCCATATCACATATATGGCGGGATACTCAATGGTTGAGTCATAGTTTATCGTCAGTCGTGGAAGACTGTCTATAAATGGTTGGGGGAAAGCAGCTTACAAGTATTTTTTGCTAAAGGATCTGCTAAGAGCATACATTAGCACAACGCATTCTGAATGGGCGATTCTCTCCCTATTCTAGAACTTGCTTAAGTAAGGTTTTCAACTTTGAACACATGTTGTGGTGGGGTTGGATACCGTTTCAATAGTTTCATAAGTCAAGGACTTAATAGGTGTGCTGACGAAGTATGCTGGCAGGTAACCTTCATTAGGGGTGAACATGTTCCCATTTACCAGTCATCTGGGACGACTGTGTGTAAACCGTGAGGAAAACACACCTCAGTACTGTCAGTTATCCAAGGGGATAGGCAGATTACAAAGAGTAATCTTGTGCTGAAGGATATGCAAAGTGCGTACGTTAGCACCAAGCGATCCAATCAGTAAGCACTTATTGCTCTACTTGGAGTTTGCTTACCATAAGTTAAAGCATGTTTGCGACTAGGTATAGTCTCTCCATGTATAAATCAAGTTCTCAACCTTGAACACTAGTGATGGTGGGGTTGTTTACTGCTGAAATTGGAAAACAAGTCAAGGACTTAAACTTGGCTGATGAGTATGTGAGCAAGTTACTTTCATGGAAAGTGGAAAGAGGTACTCTTTAGGGTACATCTTGGTGTAATAACTCGTTTTGAATACTCATGTGTGTTCTAAATGGAGTTTACACACAATGATAGGATAGGAATCGGTAACACAAGCTGGTTGCAAATGGACAACAATGTGGAAAATCAAGATGTTGCTCTTGGTTTCATTGAACCTCCTGCGGAACCGTGTTCCGGTCAACCAAACAGCTGGATCCATGAAGGATTCCACTTGGGAAAACATTAGTGTTCTTAAGAAGAAGTTCCCCACTTTTGTTTTTGAGGACGAAAACTCTTCTTTAAGGGGGGAATAATGTCAGGACACCGGCAAGGCCGAACTAGACAAGGGCAGGGTCGGGCTAGGGCAAAGGGCCAGGGGGATGCCTATATAATGGGTGGTTGGGTGGTGGACTCTCAGGCTCTAGCTTCACTTGTCTTACAAGCTGGCCCAATTCGGGTGTGCAATCCTTCCTCTTTTCAATACAAGTCAGATTTATGATGAGGCGCAAGGAGTGCCACATCTTCTCTTCTTCTATGGTGATATGCAAAAGTAGGAGCTCCTCTTTTTAGCTTCTACTTTGGCCTACCCTAAGAAAAACTCATAATTTACTTTTTTTTAGCTTCTACTTTGGCCTACCCTAAGAAAAACTCATAATCTACTTTTTTATGGAGCATGTAGAGTGTAGTATATGATATGATTGGTTTAAAATGAAATCAATTATAGATTACATCTAACATACATGTACACTACAAGGACTTTCTAGTGTCAGTGCTTCTACTTTGGCCTACACTTTTATGTTTTCCTTGGCCACCTCTACCCAACCTTCTTTGATGATTTCTACCTTCCCATCATGGTTTCTACCTTCCCATCAATGGTCTCGGTGAGCTTTTGTTAGCTTCTCCTTGAGAGACTTTTCTTTTTAATGGTGTGCATGATTTGATCATGAAGAGAGGCTATTTCTCCTTTGAGGAGATCAATATCCTCTTGCATTGTGCCATTCAAGACGTTATGGCCTCTTGCATGGCCTCCTCCTCTTGTCTCCATGTAGTGCATTCTTTTTCATGTCCTTCCTTCTCTTAGTACCATTCTTTAATCTCCTTCTTGATCTTGGAAAGTCTTGTGAGAGGGTGTTAACATTACCATCCACGAGTTTCTTGTTGTGGTTGATGGTGCCAGTGAGCTTATCCTCCGATTTGGTTGTGTTGGAGAAGGCTTTTGAGGCCATATTGTCAAGAAAGGGTTAAAAAGGACACAGATGGAGAATTTATTAACCAAAGATGGAAGGAGAGGTAGATGTTGCTCAATGGATGTGTGTGTGTGTGTGTGTGTGTGTGTGTGTGTGTGTGTGTGTGTGTGTGTGTGTGTGTGTGTGTGTGTGTGTGTGTGTGTGTGTGTGTGTGTGTGTGTGTGTGTGTGTGTGTGTGTGTGTGTGTGTGTGTGTGTGTGTGTGAGAGAGAGAGAGAGAGTCTCTTTCCAAATCATGATGAGACTTTGCACTCTCTCACGATATAAACTAACTTATTTGTTCTAGGACCTTCTAATTTATTATATTTAGCCCTCTTAAAAATATTTATGTAAGGAAAGAGAGAGCTAAACCATTGGTGTAGTGGATTATTACAGAGAGTTTGTTCTTTTTGGGAGTAGAGACCCCCATTTTGTTTTGAATATGAAAAATGCTTTAAAGTGGGATGAACAATGATTTGAAGGTGAAAACTTTAGGATAAAGAGGATAAAGGAATCAAAAGGCCACAAGTTGCAGAAGGTAATTCCGTTGCTCTGTCTCTCTCATTGAATGTCTCTTGTGATGTTTAAAATGTGTCTTCTTCTCCCTCTCTCTCTTGCAAGGTTGGAATCCCTGCAGTCATTGCCTATGCGACTTGTTCCGGGGTGGTTGCAAGAGGGATGATAGGGTTAGTGATCAATAGACAAGCATGTAGGGTTGGTGATCTATGGATCAAGTGTGGTGCCAGCCTGGAGGGCATAGTCGCACCATGAGTCACAAGCCCAACAATGGGTACAATCACTAGTGTGTGCTAAAGTGATATATGCTGTCATAATAATCAATATCTAATTCTCCTAAATGATTTTCTCATATTAAACTGATCATTTAATGTGGGGAAGTGCCAAGGGAGAAAAAGCTAGAATATTGGTTAAGTTAGCAGACCGGCCACAGTAGGGATCCAAAGGAGGGAAAATAGGGATCCAAAGGGGGGGCCATCTGCAAAAGAGCCATGTGAAACAACGGGCTAAAAAGACCCTAAGGTTCAGCCCATTAAGACTTCCAAAATGCTAAGGTTCCAAAATTCAAAGGTTGTGTCCAAAGGTCAACCTTAGGGAAAATTGGATGCATAGTGTGTGCCCAAAAAGTCTTTCTACATCCCTACATGGGAGGGGGCGAGCCCCAAAGCTAGGGGATGAGAGAGAAAGCCACACACACACACACACAGGCTCCCTTTACACAAAGGGAATGAGGGACACATGTCAGCTCCCTAGGCCAGATGCCCACAAGGTATGCCCAATTCCTATTGGAAGACCCTTGAAGTGGACCAATGAGAATTAGGCTAGAGTAAATCTAGTTTAATTAATTTAAAAACATTTAATAAAAGAAACCAATAAGAATTAAGTGTCCTAGAAGACTATTGGGCAGTCTCCCAAGGGGTCCAATGAGCATTCAGGAGCCCCATGGCTTGCCTGATTCCTATTGGCCAGGAGGCAAAGGGGTCCAATGAGAGTTTAGTTTAATTATTTAATTATCTAAAGCTCTCACAAAAGGGGAAAGGGGGACACATGTCAGAAGGCTATCACTTATGCTGCTTAATCCCTATTGGCTTGACCTGGGGAGGTCCAATGAGGCAAAAGCCAGACTAACTTAGCAGCTAGGGCTCGCCCAAGAGAGAGAGGGGGCTGATTTTTGCTTGGCATTGACACACACACTCTCACACTTGACCATGTGTGAAGGGAAAATACTCTATCTCCTCCCAAGCTTTAATGGAGAGCTCATCACCTACTCCAAGCTTGTGAGATAGAAGCCTACATCAACACTCTCTTGGCATGTGGATGCAAATCCAACCAAGAGCCAAGCTTCAATGCATGCTCATCTTCTCTACCAAGCTAATTACTAAGCTAAGCTATGCTAATATGAGTGATTATGTGAGGAGATGTACTTCTTTCTCGTAAGATACTTCTTTTTCCTCTCAATCTACTCTCATACCCTGCTAGCTCTCACCATCTTCGAAGGTGTGTGAGGTCTTGGGTCTGAGAACGGGGATAATTCAAGTTGTGTTTGATTAAGTGTTTTGCTTGGTGTATGAAGCTTCCATCTTCATTGCACTTGCTCGTCTTGAAGGAACACAAAGAATTGTATTGTACAATGTCTCTCTTGATGGGAGAAACCATAATACAAAGCCTTTTGGAGGGGGGACCGGCTCCATGCAAATCCGGTCCTCAACTGTTGTCAATAGCTTAATTGCTCTCTCTTTTGAAAGTATTGTCGATGCTATCTAACTAGGTGTTATGCTTTTTGTTGCTCTCTCCACCCAAGCACTCTTGTAATTCTCATTAGGAATCAACTCTAATGAAATGCTCACTATGTTCATGCTAATTTCCGCTACACATAAGATTTTAGGCCATTAAATGTTACATTGGTATCAGAGCTCAAGGTTTCTCTTTTCTTGCTCAAGAAGGGAGGTCCTCAAGCTAGCTACAAATGGTTGGTATTATTAATTGCCTGTGAGTAAGTAGAATAGGGATTTTTCAGCCTTGCAGTGCGCCTGCCTTTGTGCAGTTAACGGGGCATAACCGTCGAGAGCTATGGTCTTAATAGTGGAGTCCTACGGGGCTTGCCTACGGCTTAACCACTATTGAGCTATTAGAAGCTTGACAGGAGCCGGTGCTGTTTTGGTGTCGAAAGACCCTCTCTTCTATTCCTTGCAATTAATGGTATTCGAGTCGCGGGTACAGTAGCTTGAGTGCTTTTTCTAAAGGGGTAAAGAGGAGTAGCAACTAGGGCTTGAAGTGCCAAAGTACACCTAAAAAGTTTACACCTAAAAGTTGTTAGAATGGCTGACAATATTAAAGAGAGTGAAATTAATGTTGATAACTTTGATTTTGCTCATGAGCGAGCTACTAATGATGCTTCAATGCTTGTTAATTATCTTGTTTCTAGGCTTCAACAAGCCATGGGCAATCCATCTCTCCAAAGTGAAGTGCAACGGCAGCTCCGTGCTCACGGGATTCTCCAAGCTCATCACCATGACGAGAGAACACCTAGGAAGCCTCCTTGTGAGACTACCAAAAGAGGTCTCTCTCCGATTTGGGAAGAAGAAGAGAATCCATATGAAGGGCTCAAGAACTTACTTCTTGATGATGCATCTCCTTCCCAAAGGAGAACTCAAGAGCCTCCACCGAAGGAACGAGAAAGAAGCGAGTCTCCCGCCACCTCGGCGGAGATGGCTCCACGAAGACGGCGGGCTAAACGCTCTCCATCACCACCAAAGCGGAGAAGACCATCACACTCTTCTCCACGCCATAATTCAAAGAGGGATGATAAAAAGCAAGAGAAGAAAAAGGCGAGAAAGAGGACACCCTCTTCTCCATCTTCTTTATCCTCTTCCTCTTATGAAAGCTATGGTGAAGACGACAAAGATCAAGACAAGAAAAAGGCGAGAAAGAGGTCACCCTCTTCTCCACCTTCTTCAAATTCTTCATCTTCTGAAGAAAGTGATGGTGGAACTTTTGAACCATCAAAAAGAAGAGGCCATAGGAAATCCTATGCCGCATGGAAGAGGTCGTCCAAGCTGAAGAAATTCAAAGAGGGAGGGAAGAGCATCTCTTTCCTTACCTATGATGGCACCTTTGGTGCTACAGACAAAGTTTTGGCCTTTATCCAGCAATTCGATGCGGCGTTTGGAGATGAGGGATTCACGGAGTCCTCTAAGCTACGCCATGTAGCTATGCACTTTCAAAAGTCCGCCAGACAATGGTGGTCTAGCCTACGAGCCAACGGTGAAGCTCCACGAACATGGAAGGCTTTAAGAGCTTCCATTATGAAGCAGTTTTTGGCCACCGATGCCAAAGACAAAGTACTCACAGAATGGCGAAGCTTAAAGCTCTCTCCCAATGAATCCATCCACAAATATGTAGACAAGTTTTGGGACCTACAACTCAAAGCCACTGTCTTCAAAAAGTTGGATTTTGGAGAGCAAAAGCAACAATTTTGTGCGGGCTTAACCGAAGAAATGGCGGAGTATGTCAACTCCCAAAGGCCACGTACCATATCGGCGGTAATACACCATACTATGGTGGCCTCGCGAATCAATTTCCAAACGGGGGGTAAAAGAAATAATAAGCCCCCGGAAAACAAAGGTTCCAATGAGCCTAAGGGGAAGGACAATGTCCAAAAGTCTCCTAAGGGCAATTCCAACAAAGCTAAAGAGAAGGGAGTTTACAAAGGAAAGAATAAACTCTCTCCTGAAGAGCTTGAGCGTTATCGTAAAGATAACCGGTGTTTCAAGTGCGGCGAACAAGGGCATGCGTACCGCGCTTGTCCCCAAAAGAACAACCGCCAAGATCCTCCTAGAGCTTCTTTGGTTGAAATCCAAGAGGAGGAGATTCACCAAACTCACCACAAAGGATCTCCTCTATGCCATGCTTGGGGAAAGGTAAGAGAACATGATGCTTTTATTCTCTTTGACCCTGGTTCTACTCACAATTTCATATCTATGGAGTTAGCCACCAAGCTAGGCATACAATCCTACGAGATGGGAGATATCCTACCCGCAGACAGTGCCTTCAAGGGGCAAGAAGCTTCAGTCACTCCCTTAATCGGGAAATTGAGGCTTCATGTCCAAGGCTATGTGGACAAAGAGGATTTCTTTATCTCTCCTCTCAAGCATGAGGATGTAATCCTAGGGGCACCATGGTTTGACCGTCTGGCTGCCCATGTTAAATTTCCTGAAAGGAGAATCTCCTTTAAGTTCAGGGAAAAGGACATGTATATAGATGCTAGGGAGATGGGTAACACCATCCCCATTGTACATACACCAGCTTTCAACAAGTCAATAAAGAGCTCTATTTCCGTGTACATGATTTTTGTTAAAGATTCTCAAAATGAACCTAATGCTTTAGCAAAAGAAAATAAAAGCAACCAAAAGGAATTAGAGTTATCCAATTTTCTCAAGGGGTTTCAAGATGTCTTTATTGACGACATCCCTTCTGAGCTACCTCCTAAACGAGGTAATGACGACCATGCAGTTGAACTTCTTCCAGGAAGTTCACCGCCTAACAAACCTCCTTATAGAGTTTCTCAAGCTCAACAAGAGGAGATTATGCGGCAAGTGCATGAGTTAATTGAGAAGGGCATGGTTAGGCCTAGCTCATCTCCATTTTGCTCACCTGTGCTATTAGTGCAAAAGAAAGACGGCACATATCGTATGTGTGTCGACTATAGAGCACTAAATAGGATCACTATCAAGAATAGGTTTCCCGTTCCACGGGTAGAAGACCTATTTGATAAGCTACAAGGATCGACCTACTTCAGTAGGATTGACCTAAAAAGTGGCTATCATCAAATAAGGATAGTTGATCAAGACATTGTAAAGACCGCATTTCGTACTACATTTGGTCTTTACGAATACATTGTCATGCCTTTTGGCTTGACTAATGCACCAGCCACATTTAACCGCTTGATGGAGAAGCTGTTCAGACCTCATCGAACCTTCACTGGAGTGTTCTTTGATGATATTATCATCTACTCTAATTCATTAGAGGAACATAAGCAACACCTCCAGGTAATATTTCAAGTTTTAAGAGAGAATAAACTTTATGTTAATCGAAAGAAAAGTGAATTTTTCTTGCAAGAGATTCAATATTTAGGTCACATTATCTCTCAAGATGGAATCCAAATGGATCCATCCAAGTTAGAGGTAATAAAAGGATGGCCTAAACCAAGGAATCTTCATGAACTAAGAAGCTTTATAGGTATGTGTGCATACTATAGACGCTTCATAGAAAAGTTCTCACAAATTGCGGGACCATTACATGACCTAACAAAGAAAAATGTTAGGTATACGTGGTCTGCTAAGGAGAACAATGCTTTCGAAAAGCTTAAAGAAAAGCTTATCTCTCAACCTGTGCTTACACTACCGGATCTCTCAAAACCATTTGAGGTCCAATGTGATGCTTGTGGTGATTGCCTTGGGGCTGTTTTGCTCCAAGAAGGGCACGCCATAGGCTATGAGAGTCGAAGGCTCGACCCTGTTGAGCAAGCTCTAGGCATATACGAAAAAGAACTCCTTGCAGTTCTACATGCCTTAGACTCATGGAAGCACTATTTATTGGGGACTCCTTTCATTCTGCGAACGGATCACCAAAGTCTTAAGTACTTCATGACGCAGACCAAGCTCTCCGACAAACAAATGAGGTGGGCAAATTTCCTTTCGCAATTTCATTTTCATATTGCTCACATTGCTGGCAAGCATAATCAAGTAGCCGATGCACTCTCAAGACGACCGAGAGTGAATGCGGTTTCCATAGCAACTCACAATGATCTATCTTTAATGATAGATGAGTATGCTATTGATCCCGATTTTAGAGATGTGATTTCAGCCCTTGCCTTAGGGAAGAAAGAAGAACCATTTACTTTACAAGATGGCTATCTTCTCTATGGCAATAGACTATGCGTTACTAACTCACTACGTGAGAAAGTAATGTATGAATCTCATGCTCCCCCATATGCGGGGCATAGAGGGATTCAGTCTACCCTAAAGGGAATTGAAACATATTTCTATTGGCCTACCATGAAAGTGAACATACATGAGTATGTTTCCAAATGTGTGGTATGTCAAAAGACAAAATTTGATAGAGGGAAGCAACTTGGATTGCTTCAACCCTTGCCAATCCCTAATTCACCATGGGAGAGCATATCCATGGATTTTATCTTTGGATTGCCTAAGTCTATCCATGGGAATACGGGAATATGGACGATAGTAGACAGGTTCAGTAAACAAGCTCATTTTATACCTGTCAAAAAGACTATCAAAGCCCATCAAATGGCAACCCTCTTCATTTCGCAAATTTTCAAGTACCATGGCTTGCCAATGTCCATAGTGTCGGATAGAGATCCTAGAATGACCAGTAATTTCTGGAAGGGTCTCTTTGAGAATTTAGGAACAAGGCTAAACTTCTCTTCGGCCTATCATCCACAAACTGATGGCCAAAGTGAAATAGCTAACCTAACTATTCTCGATCTACTAAAAGCCTATGTAACGGAAGTAGATCAAAGATCCCAATGGGAGAAGTACTTACCCTTAGTAGAGTATGCTTACAATAACACTGTACATACTTCTACAGGAAAAGCACCTTTCGAGGTAATTGAGGGAAGATCAAAAAGTCCCTTGCTACTTAAGGTACATGGGAAGATCTTCGCTGCAGATGAGTATAGCCGAGACCTACAAGAATCTTTCCAAAAGATTAAGGATGCTATCTCTATCTCACAGCAAAGGCAAAAGGCTGCTGCTGACAAGCACAGAAGAGCCCAAGCCTTTAAAGAAAACGATTGGGTCTTGTTAAAGTTTCCCAAGGCTCGATTAAGACACACGACGGGCAAGAATCCTACGGGCCACCAAAAGTACTATGCTAAACTAGCAAAAAGGTACTATGGTCCCTTCCAGATTCTTAGGCCAATCAATGAGATGGCCTATCAACTTAAGTTGCCCAATCATTGGCTCATACACAATGCTTTTCATGTGAGCCTCTTAAAGCCTTACAAAGGAGAGCCACCTCAAGAACCAACTATTGAAGACCCACCGGAGATCGAGGACCACGAGGAGGTGCTGCAGCCCGAGTCCATTCTCCGACATGAAGACAAGGTATTAAGAGGCGGTAAGACTATCCGACGATATCTTATTAAGTTTAAGAATTATCCTTTTGAAGATGCTAGATGGATGCAAGGCATACAATTAAATGATAACCTAAACCTTGTCAATGCTTACAATGCTTCCCAAGAGTAAGCAAATGTACAAAATGTTAAAAATGAACAAAAATTTTTGTCTTATAAGACTCTCTTTTTCTTTATTTGTGCACAAAAATGAAGTAGTATGCATGCTTAGATCAAGTTTGCGGAGACGACGTCTCCCGAACACCAAGTAGAGCTTGTCACTCTACTATGGAAGATTGATAGGACTAATGTGCAGACATGCTTGCGGCAGCCTCAGGCTCTCAAGCGCCAAATGGACTCGTCATCCATTATGGAATGATGTCGTAGGGTAACATAGGGATCCTCTACCCGCTAAGAAAAGGACTCATGCATATGCTTTATCTTCTCTACACCATAGTCGAGGACGACTATGATTTCAAGAGAGAGGTAATGTCATAATAATCAATATCTAATTCTCCTAAATGATTTTCTCATATTAAACTGATCATTTAATGTGGGGAAGTGCCAAGGGAGAAAAAGCTAGAATATTGGTTAAGTTAGCAGACCGGCCACAGTAGGGATCCAAAGGAGGGAAAATAGGGATCCAAAGGGGGGGCCATCTGCAAAAGAGCCATGTGAAACAACGGGCTAAAAAGACCCTAAGGTTCAGCCCATTAAGACTTCCAAAATGCTAAGGTTCCAAAATTCAAAGGTTGTGTCCAAAGGTCAACCTTAGGGAAAATTGGATGCATAGTGTGTGCCCAAAAAGTCTTTCTACATCCCTACATGGGAGGGGGCGAGCCCCAAAGCTAGGGGATGAGAGAGAAAGCCACACACACACACACACAGGCTCCCTTTACACAAAGGGAATGAGGGACACATGTCAGCTCCCTAGGCCAGATGCCCACAAGGTATGCCCAATTCCTATTGGAAGACCCTTGAAGTGGACCAATGAGAATTAGGCTAGAGTAAATCTAGTTTAATTAATTTAAAAACATTTAATAAAAGAAACCAATAAGAATTAAGTGTCCTAGAAGACTATTGGGCAGTCTCCCAAGGGGTCCAATGAGCATTCAGGAGCCCCATGGCTTGCCTGATTCCTATTGGCCAGGAGGCAAAGGGGTCCAATGAGAGTTTAGTTTAATTATTTAATTATCTAAAGCTCTCACAAAAGGGGAAAGGGGGACACATGTCAGAAGGCTATCACTTATGCTGCTTAATCCCTATTGGCTTGACCTGGGGAGGTCCAATG
Organism: Adiantum capillus-veneris; assembly: GCF_014529385.1. Lineage (NCBI taxonomy): Eukaryota > Viridiplantae > Streptophyta > Polypodiopsida > Polypodiales > Pteridaceae > Adiantum > Adiantum capillus-veneris. Next base: position 137,600,133 of record NC_140944.1, on the reverse strand, counting down.
AGGCAAAAGCCAGACTAACTTAGCAGCTAGGGCTCGCCCAAGAGAGAGAGGGGGCTGATTTTTGCTTGGCATTGACACACACACTCTCACACTTGACCATGTGTGAAGGGAAAATACTCTATCTCCTCCCAAGCTTTAATGGAGAGCTCATCACCTACTCCAAGCTTGTGAGATAGAAGCCTACATCAACACTCTCTTGGCATGTGGATGCAAATCCAACCAAGAGCCAAGATTCAATGCATGCTCATCTTCTCTACCAAGCTAATTACTAAGCTAAGCTATGCTAATATGAGTGATTATGTGAGGAGATGTACTTCTTTCTCGTAAGATACTTCTTTTTCCTCTCAATCTACTCTCATACCCTGCTAGCTCTCACCATCTTCGAAGGTGTGTGAGGTCTTGGGTCTGAGAACGAGGATAATTCAAGTTGTGTTTGATTAAGTGTTTTGCTTGGTGTATGAAGCTTCCATCTTCATTGCACTTGCTCGTCTTGAAGGAACACAAAGAATTGTATTGTACAATGTCTCTCTTGATGGGAGAAACCATAATACAAAGCCTTTTGGAGGGGGGACCGGCTCCATGCAAATCCGGTCCTCAACTGTTGTCAATAGCTTAATTGCTCTCTCTTTTGAAAGTATTGTCGATGCTATCTAACTAGGTGTTATGCTTTTTGTTGCTCTCTCCACCCAAGCACTCTTGTAATTCTCATTAGGAATCAACTCTAATGAAATGCTCACTATGTTCATGCTAATTTCCGCTACACATAAGATTTTAGGCCATTAAATGTTACATTGGTATCAGAGCTCAAGGTTTCTCTTTTCTTGCTCAAGAAGGGAGGTCCTCAAGCTAGCTACAAATGGTTGGTATTATTAATTGCCTGTGAGTAAGTAGAATAGGGATTTTTCAGCCTTGCAGTGCGCCTGCCTTTGTGCAGTTAACGGGGCATAACCGTCGAGAGCTATGGTCTTAATAGTGGAGTCCTACGGGGCTTGCCTACGGCTTAACCACTATTGAGCTATTAGAAGCTTGACAGGAGCCGGTGCTGTTTTGGTGTCGAAAGACCCTCTCTTCTATTCCTTGCAATTAATGGTATTCGAGTCGCGGGTACAGTAGCTTGAGTGCTTTTTCTAAAGGGGTAAAGAGGAGTAGCAACTAGGGCTTGAAGTGCCAAAGTACACCTAAAAAGTTTACACCTAAAAGTTGTTAGAATGGCTGACAATATTAAAGAGAGTGAAATTAATGTTGATAACTTTGATTTTGCTCATGAGCGAGCTACTAATGATGCTTCAATGCTTGTTAATTATCTTGTTTCTAGGCTTCAACAAGCCATGGGCAATCCATCTCTCCAAAGTGAAGTGCAACGGCAGCTCCGTGCTCACGGGATTCTCCAAGCTCATCACCATGACGAGAGAACACCTAGGAAGCCTCCTTGTGAGACTACCAAAAGAGGTCTCTCTCCGATTTGGGAAGAAGAAGAGAATCCATATGAAGGGCTCAAGAACTTACTTCTTGATGATGCATCTCCTTCCCAAAGGAGAACTCAAGAGCCTCCACCGAAGGAACGAGAAAGAAGCGAGTCTCCCGCCACCTCGGCGGAGATGGCTCCACGAAGACGGCGGGCTAAACGCTCTCCATCACCACCAAAGCGGAGAAGACCATCACACTCTTCTCCACGCCATAATTCAAAGAGGGATGATAAAAAGCAAGAGAAGAAAAAGGCGAGAAAGAGGACACCCTCTTCTCCATCTTCTTTATCCTCTTCCTCTTATGAAAGCTATGGTGAAGACGACAAAGATCAAGACAAGAAAAAGGCGAGAAAGAGGTCACCCTCTTCTCCACCTTCTTCAAATTCTTCATCTTCTGAAGAAAGTGATGGTGGAACTTTTGAACCATCAAAAAGAAGAGGCCATAGGAAATCCTATGCCGCATGGAAGAGGTCGTCCAAGCTGAAGAAATTCAAAGAGGGAGGGAAGAGCATCTCTTTCCTTACCTATGATGGCACCTTTGGTGCTACAGACAAAGTTTTGGCCTTTATCCAGCAATTCGATGCGGCGTTTGGAGATGAGGGATTCACGGAGTCCTCTAAGCTACGCCATGTAGCTATGCACTTTCAAAAGTCCGCCAGACAATGGTGGTCTAGCCTACGAGCCAACGGTGAAGCTCCACGAACATGGAAGGCTTTAAGAGCTTCCATTATGAAGCAGTTTTTGGCCACCGATGCCAAAGACAAAGTACTCACAGAATGGCGAAGCTTAAAGCTCTCTCCCAATGAATCCATCCACAAATATGTAGACAAGTTTTGGGACCTACAACTCAAAGCCACTGTCTTCAAAAAGTTGGATTTTGGAGAGCAAAAGCAACAATTTTGTGCGGGCTTAACCGAAGAAATGGCGGAGTATGTCAACTCCCAAAGGCCACGTACCATATCGGCGGTAATACACCATACTATGGTGGCCTCGCGAATCAATTTCCAAACGGGGGGTAAAAGAAATAATAAGCCCCCGGAAAACAAAGGTTCCAATGAGCCTAAGGGGAAGGACAATGTCCAAAAGTCTCCTAAGGGCAATTCCAACAAAGCTAAAGAGAAGGGAGTTTACAAAGGAAAGAATAAACTCTCTCCTGAAGAGCTTGAGCGTTATCGTAAAGATAACCGGTGTTTCAAGTGCGGCGAACAAGGGCATGCGTACCGCGCTTGTCCCCAAAAGAACAACCGCCAAGATCCTCCTAGAGCTTCTTTGGTTGAAATCCAAGAGGAGGAGATTCACCAAACTCACCACAAAGGATCTCCTCTATGCCATGCTTGGGGAAAGGTAAGAGAACATGATGCTTTTATTCTCTTTGACCCTGGTTCTACTCACAATTTCATATCTATGGAGTTAGCCACCAAGCTAGGCATACAATCCTACGAGATGGGAGATATCCTACCCGCAGACAGTGCCTTCAAGGGGCAAGAAGCTTCAGTCACTCCCTTAATCGGGAAATTGAGGCTTCATGTCCAAGGCTATGTGGACAAAGAGGATTTCTTTATCTCTCCTCTCAAGCATGAGGATGTAATCCTAGGGGCACCATGGTTTGACCGTCTGGCTGCCCATGTTAAATTTCCTGAAAGGAGAATCTCCTTTAAGTTCAGGGAAAAGGACATGTATATAGATGCTAGGGAGATGGGTAACACCATCCCCATTGTACATACACCAGCTTTCAACAAGTCAATAAAGAGCTCTATTTCCGTGTACATGATTTTTGTTAAAGATTCTCAAAATGAACCTAATGCTTTAGCAAAAGAAAATAAAAGCAACCAAAAGGAATTAGAGTTATCCAATTTTCTCAAGGGGTTTCAAGATGTCTTTATTGACGACATCCCTTCTGAGCTACCTCCTAAACGAGGTAATGACGACCATGCAGTTGAACTTCTTCCAGGAAGTTCACCGCCTAACAAACCTCCTTATAGAGTTTCTCAAGCTCAACAAGAGGAGATTATGCGGCAAGTGCATGAGTTAATTGAGAAGGGCATGGTTAGGCCTAGCTCATCTCCATTTTGCTCACCTGTGCTATTAGTGCAAAAGAAAGACGGCACATATCGTATGTGTGTCGACTATAGAGCAAACTGTCAGAAGGGTATCATTCTCTCCAATGGTGTTTTAGTGGGTGGCTCTTCATTCATGGGACAATCTCTTAGCAAGAAAATCCAAACTTTTGAAGCCCCAATCATCTTCACATTGGATTTCACCTCTTCAAAGTCAACTTCTCCTCTCTTCACATATACCTTTCATCGGGGGCACCATACCTCCTTAAGTGGAAGAGGACATGAATACTCGGTGATGAACAGATGTTTCCAAACCTTCTACATTTGGTTCTTCGGTGTATGGAGGTCACACATTGTGATGCTTCTGGTCTTCATCATAGATGAAAAACTTGTTGATTGCTACATGTGGATATTTCATCAATCAGTACCAAAATCTATTCTCTTCCAATGTGTTGGAAGCAATAGAAACCTTTGTCTATTATCTACTTATGTGGTAAACTATTTGCAATATCTTTCAATAGCGGTTGGAAGCATGGATCAAGCTTTCATAAATCATGAAGGTCATAGAATTTTTTACTTGATGAGCCTACCCAGGTTGAATGAATTTTATGAGCTACAGTTCAGGAATTTGCTCATACAAGCTCTTGAAGATCGTAGCAGATACGTCAACTTTACACAAGAGGAAGAGCAACCAATCTTTTATATCACATTCATAGTGATAGATGCAATGATGGACAGCAATAAAATCTACAAGTTTCTTCAACCGAAATCAGTAAGTGTTTCCATACCATACATCTCTCTTTGGGAAAGATATTTCAAGATCTTTGATCCTGGGGGTGCTTATGGAAACTTTCTCAATGGAGGAGGTTTACTTAGTCACTTCATTATATCCTGCTATTGGCTCTGAGAACCTTTCATATCACACAAGGTTTTTTAATCATACAACAAAGGTTCTTCAAAGATGAGAGCAGACAAAGACAGACGTTACACAATCTACATGTTGTATGGTCGGATAAATGGTACATGAATGTACCATTATCTAAGGGGGGGGGGCTAATGATAGCCGTTTTTCGGCTCTCTGTTATTTCCATAGCGAGTTACCTCACCCTATCAAATCACTCAAACATTGTGGTTACGCTCACCCTTTCACTGTATATAGGTGTGTGTGACTTTTCCCATATCTTCTTAAAAACCCTCAATTAGCTAGTCAATGGGCTAGTTGAGCCAAAAAAATAAAAAAATAAAAAATATAAGTATATTATGGCCCATTTGTGTGTAAATATTTCATTGTATATAGGGCCTAAATAAAAGGATTTTTCATAAATATTTTGGTATTTATTTAAATATTTCTACCTATGGTGTGTTATTTATGCTATGTACATTGACTCACCATTACCATATTTTTTCTTACCATTTTGCATACTCTTTATTCCATATAAAAATAATTTCATGCAAGCTTCTCTTATTTTTGTCTTTTTTTTCTTCCTACATCTATTCTCTATTACTCTCATAAATTAGAACACCAAAAATATGTATTTTTTTGTGGTAGACTTATAATGAGAGAGATTTATTTTGACCCCTTTATATTTTTTCCACCTATATTATTTATATTTAACATGTACATATTTTTTTTAGACCCCTCAATATTTGATTTTGTTAGTTGTACTATTCACTTATATCATGATCTCAACAATATCTTCAATTATAGACCTACCAAATAAGGTCAAGGTTATGTGGCATGCATGCATGCACCATGGGGGGCTCACTCTTGGAGGTATTCAAAAGAATCATCTAAAGAACGACCTCACAAGGATTTTGTGCAGTGGAAAAAAAAAGTCGGTTTTGCTAAATTTTTAAAGATCACATGCTCCCCGAATTTGAAAAGGTGATACAAACAAAAGTTGTAGCTCGTGAGCTGAAATTTCACCTCAAATTTTTTCATATTTTTTTGAGCTACGAGCTGTGAGCTATGATTTTATTGGTGGACCCCAGTTTGCCCATGCTATGTAGCCACACTCTCTCTTCCACTTTATCATTTTCCTCTTTCACACACACTTCTCCACTCATCATCCCCACCTCTCTCACCACTCCTCTCTGCACCCTACTCACCTTCTTCCCAACCTTGAAGAATAAGAGAAGCCATGGTGATCTCATGTCTCCTACACACACTTCCATTCCAAAATTGACCACCTAGTCTCATTTTTCCTCTTCCATATTACCCATATCTATCAAGAATACCACAAAATTCAGCCTCTTCTCTTGAGAGACAGAACCATGTTGATTGATTACTCATATTCAATCACCTTGGCTCTCAAGGAAGGTCAAGAGTGGAGAAAAAACGTACCATCAAAGCTAGTGGACCGTCAACAAGCGTCAAAATTGACTCTACTCAGAACACTTGGAGCATCAACATTGTAAGAAATCCATATTTTCTTACCTATTAAGAGTTTTTTCTTCCTTATTTGTGTCCTACATGGATACTCCCATTGTAAATATCCAATTCCATTTGTAAATCAATAAAAATACTAACTCTACTAATTTACTAACACTAACCTACTATGAAAAATCCTATCACCTCCACTTCTCTCCTCTCTCTCTTCTTCATCTATCCACACCAACTTCTTGATAATTCCAAGGAAAAGAAATTAGATAAGTGCTGAAAATCTAACCCAACCAACCATGGTTAGAGGAGTAACCCTAGCCCTCAAAATTGCTATAAAAGGAGGGTGTAGCTAGCACAAATGGGGGAGCCATAAGCAAGAGCACTATGCTATAGCTTGAGAAGCCAAGCTCAACCTCTCTAGAAGGAGCTCTTGAGTGGAAGCTCATTGTCTTATGCATATGCATGTGTTGTATTAGGGGTGATTAGCAAGGGAACTCTATGCCATTTTAAGAGAGAGTGATCATTCAATTGAGAGTAGGAAATCTATCAGTTCTCCTACTAGTGTAAGCCCAACATTTGCTGAAACAAGGAGGGTGGATTTAGAGTAAGCTTGGATACTTTGTCTCTCTTCCAACGTGAAGTAATGGACAACAATGATGTGTAAGTGTCTTGGTGTTTTTTTTAAGTTCTTGATATCTTGTCTATGGGTGTTGTCATCAATTTAGCCATAAATCCTACATACTGTAAGAGGGCGACAGGGTGGAGAGGACTCCCCTGGCCTTAAGACGGTGATTGGGGTGGCTTTTCTTGTGATGTGTTGTGGTGTAATTTATTCAAGCTATGTTGAACAAATACTAATCTCACTTTGATTGGTCGTGACAGATTTGTAAGAAGGTATTAGTGCAACAAGTACCTCCCCCCTTCCCTCTTTCTTACATATATAATTGTGTTTGCTTGATCACTGTTGATACATTTCAAAGCAGCCCGAGCACTCTCTCTCTCTCTATCTCTCTCTCTCTCTCTCTCTCTCTCTCTCTCTCTCTCTCTCTCTCTCTCTCTCTCTCTCTCTCTCTCTCTCTCTCTCTCTCTCTACGCGTCCTAGTTCGCATCCAAAACTAGGTGGTGCCCCAAATTTGTGTAGGGTTAGGTTGCGGGTTTGTATGTGTGTTTGTTGTTTTTTCCAACCCCAACCCAATTGAGCAGCACGGGAGCCTAGAAGGGTGCTTAGAGGCCACTCTTCTTCTTGCCTACCCCGGACCGCCTCACTATGTCAACAAAGAAGACTTCTTTATCTCTCCTCTCCAACATGAGGATGCTATCCTAGGGGTACCATGGTTCAACTGCATGGCTATCAACATGAAGTTCCTTGAAAGGATAATTTACTTCACCTACAGGGGAAAGAATATGTATATAGATGCTAATGAGTTTGGTCGTACTATACCACTTGTAAATCCTCTTGCTCTTGATAAATCAATGAAGAGCTCAGTTTCTGAGTACATGATTTTTGTCAAAGAATCCCTAAAAGAGCCTAATGTTTCATCAAAGGTGAATGGTAGGAATCAAGAAGAGTTAGACTTGTCTAACTTTTTAAAAGGATTCCAAGATGTGTTTATCGATGATATCCCTATGGACTTACCTCCAAAACGAGGGGATGATGACCATCAAATTGAGCTCCTATCAAGAATCTCACTGCCTAATAAACCTCCTTATATCGAGTTTCACAAGCTCAACAAGAGGAGATCATGAGGCAAGTACAAGAATTGGTAGACAAATGGATGGTGAGCATAGCTCCTATCCTTTTTTTCTCCAGTCCTTTTAGTGCAAAAGAAAGATGGTACATACCGCATGTGTGTGGATTATCGCGCACTAAACCATATCACTATCAAAAACAGATTTCCCGTACCTCGGGTAGCAAATCTGTTTGATAAGCTACAAGGCTCTACCTACTTCAGTAGGATTGACCTTAAAACTGGCTACCATCAAATAAGGATAGTGAATGAAGATATCCTAAAGACCGCATTTCGTACAACGTTTGGCCTTTATGAATATCCAGTCATGCCTTTTGGCTTGACTAATGCACCAGCTACATTCAATCCATGGATGGAGAAAATTTCTAGACCCTACCTCAAATTTGTTACCATATGCATGTGGTAGTGATGTGTGTGAACACATTAGGACCATCGGGGCATTTTTTCCCTCTTTAGGAGGTTTTTTCCCTCGAGCATTGTATATATGCCCATCACTCTAGGGCTATCTATCTTTCCATTGCACACTAAGTAACACACTCTCTATTGTGTGCCTTGAGCTTCCTTCGTCTTCTCCAAGCTGTGTGCGTTTCTCTGCAACCCTAATTCCAACAAGTGGTATCAGAGCACGTTCTATTCTCCCGGGCTTAGTTGCCAGCTGCTCCAGCATATGCCTACTCACTTTCTCCGATTACAGTGAGGTTTGGTGAGCGTTCGCAGGTCTACTCAGATTTTTGGTTCAAGCTCATTTCGGGCTCCGTTTCCACTACAGGCAGTGCCGCACATACTATTTTGTCATTCTGTGCAGAGTTTCTGTCAGTGCCGTTTTCTACATAACAGGTGTCTTAGAGTCTTCTACGATTTGTGCTATATAGCATGTGTTGTTCCCGCTCCGTTTCTCCTATTTTTAGACAGTTTTCACATCATGTGCAGCATTTACCATGGCTGACAACAACACAGATGTGTTCAAGATGTTCGTTGCTGAGGACATGTTGGATGGGGACAATTACCCTATGTGGGCTTATATGATGCAACACGTTCTTGTGTCAAAGGGCGTCTGGAATATTGTGCAGGGCATTGATGTACGTACTGGTTCTCAGGATGTAGGCAATGTTGAGGATGTTGTAGGTCTTGCTGCAAGGGTTGCAGCTATTAGAGTTGTTTTTCCTACTGCAGAACGAGCTCGTTGGGATGTAAAGGTTGCGTAGGCTCATGCATTGATTGCGTTGTCTGTGAAACGCACCATTGTTCCTCACATACGTTCAGCAAAATCTGCAAAACAGGCTTGGGATATTTTGGCTGGTCTGCAAGCCGCAATGAGGCTAAAATTGCTTTGTTGCGTAAACAACTGGAGTCGAAGATTATGCATGAGGAAGATGATACAGACACTTTCCTTGCTAGTGTCAAGGATATCAATGAGCAACTTATTTCTGCAAGTGAAGTCATTTCAGGCAGTTCCCTTGTGCAGACTGTTCTTGATGCCTTACTAGATTCTTACCAGACTTTTGCTAGTGCTTGGAGACTTATGACTCAAGTTTGATGCATTATACACATTCCAATTGCAAGAGTCACTTTCGAGAAAAAACATGACTAGCCAGCGTGCAGTTGAACAGGATTTTATTGCTTCTCAAAGAAAGGGTGGTAACGGCAATGCATCCACTTCTTATGGTTCTGCTGCGAGTGGCAAAACTTCTGTTCCTAATGCTTCTGCTGGCAGCACTTTGTCTGGCAATTCTAGTGATAAGGGCAAAAAGGAAATGGGTTGCCATTGTTGTAAAGCTAATGATCACTTGATCAAGCATTGTCCTAAGTTGAAGCCCAAAGAGGCTAAGAAGAAAGAGGGTGGTTCCACTGAAAATGCGGGTTCCATTACAAATGCAGCCATTGTTGAGTCTTCTGTAAAAGGAGACTGTAATGCTGATGTTGATGCAGAATGGGCTTTTAGCGCAGAGTGCGCTGACAATCCTGCTGTTCATGATGCATGCTTGTCAGTTGCTAGAGATTCACATGTGTGGTATTTTGATAGTAGTGCTACAAAGCACATTACCTCACATCGTGAATTGTTCACCTCTCTCGAGTCTGTCCCTCCATGGGAATTCTGTCACTTGTGCCAACAATGCCTCTTATTCAGTTCAAGGAGTTGGAAAGATTGTGCTTACTACTGCTAATGGCAGTTCTTTCACACTTGTTGATGCACTTTATGTACCTGGGATCAAGAAGAATCTTTTGTCTATATCCACACTTGCTAGATTTGGACTTGTAGTCAAATTTGTGGATGACAGATGTAGAGTTCATGATCTCAGTTTTGGTGATGAAATTGTTGCATCTGGCCTTTTGTGCCGTGGGCTGTATAAGCTCAATTTGTATGACAAGTGTGGAAACTTTTTGGCAAATGTTGTTGTAGATTCAAGGGCTATTTCAGATGCAAAACTTTGGCATGCACCTTTTGGTCATCTGAATTTTGCCAGTTTGCTATGTTTGCAGAAATCTGATATGGTTGCTTCTTTGCAGCCTCTTGAAGGACCTGTGAAACATGTTTGTGAAGGCTGTATTTTGGGTAAGATGCAACGTTCTAAGTTTCCAAAGGATGGTTCAGTTCGGGCCACATGTAGGTTGCAGCTTGTGCATAGTAATGTTTGTGGGCCCATGCAAACTCCGTCCTTGGGAAATTACCTGTACTTTGTGACTTTCATTGTTTCATGATTACTCCAGGCATGCATGGGTATTTCCGCTTAAAGCGAAGTCTGAAGTTTTTATGTGCTTCAAACAATTTCTGGCTATGGCTGAAAATGTCTCGAAATGTATTATGGGCACCCTCCGTTCCGATCGAGGGGGGAGTATATGTCTCATGAATTCAATGCACTTCTGGCTAGTCGTGGGATAAAACACCAATGTACAATGCGTTATATTCCTCAGCAAAATGGTATTGCTGAGAGGAAAAACAGGTCGCTTACAAAAATGGCATGATGTATGGTCAAAAGTCAAGCTTTGCCGCATTCTTTTTGGCTTGAGGCCATCATGTGTGCCACTTATGTACTAAACAGGTGTCCTACCAAAGATTTGCAGCCTATTACTCCATATGAAGCATGGCATGATAGAAAGCCTTCTATTGAGCACATGCGTGTTTTTGGTTGTTTGTCATATGCTTTGGTGCCACAAACACAGCGCAAAAAATTAGATGATAAGGCTGTCAAACGTATTTTTGTTGATTATAGTGTTGAAAGCAAAGGTTACAGGTCGTATCATCCGCAAACAAAACGTATTTTGGTTTCACGGGATGTAGTGTTTGTGGAAGATTTTGTTCAGCCCTTGCTGTCATGTACTAGAGACACTAATGTAACCTCACGAGATGTAGTGTTTGTGGAAGTTTCTTTTCAGCCCTTGCTGTCATGTACTAGAGACACTAATGTAAGCTCACAAGACATTTATGACACTTTGTTGCCTCGTTTCAGTGGTGGAAATACAAATGTAAATTCCAATGAGGCAAATGTACAGCCTATAGGGGTTTCTGAAAATGTTATAGATCAGCCTATTACTGATGCAGATGTACATGATGTACTTGATGAGGAAAGGGCTGAAAATGAGTAGGCTAGAGGTATGCCAAAATGGCTGGTGCACACTTTGCGTGACAGTAAATTGGAAGCACCTTTGTCGAGTGGTACTCGTTCAGGCTCTCGCCATGCATCTTATGCATCAGATTGTTATGATTTGGATGTGTATAGCTTACATGATGTTGAGGAGCCTCTGTCTTTTGATGAAGCACAAAATTCAAAAAATTGGATGGATGCCATGCAATCAGAATATGATGCACTTATAGAAAATGACACATGGACTTTATGTGATTTGCCTCGTGGCAAAAAGGCCATTGGTACGAAGTGGTTTTACAAGTTGAAATGCAAGCCGGATGGTGAGATCGATTGCTGTTAACCCTCACGGCTCACGGACATCCTATCACCTACAACGGACGCTATATTATTTATTTGGTAGAGTTAGGTACCGGGCTTGTCGGTCCAATAGGAAAAGGGTAAGAGTGATCGCTGATGAGAGGTGCACTCTAACTGGAACATTCAAGGGATTAGTTGGCTAAGCATAGGTGCCCAAGTGTGAATGGGGCGAGCTCATATAAAGTCAACTAAACCTAAAATTCACTCATTCTCTCATTTGTGCAATTGAAGAGTACTCTTGCTCCATCTCCATCTTCTTCTTCTTCATCTCCTTGTGTGTGTGTATGTGTGTGTGTGTGTGAGAGAGAGAGAGAGAGAGTGCGATCGAGCATTGCGGTGGCACGACGGCGGCGAGGCGGTTGAGCGCGGCGTAGCGGCATCTCCCTCTTCTTCACGGCGAGGAATCCTCCACGACAGCAAGCGTAGAGCGGTGAGTGACACACCATCGCCATCTTTGAGCTTTTACTAGTTTAGGCTTGTTGTGTGCTTGGAGCCATTTGTGGCTCACACACAGTGTATCGGCAAGTTCCTTGCATTGACACGTGCAACATACGCGTACATTTTTGGCACCGTTTCCGGGGAATGCCATACACTAAGCTTGAATGGCACTCTGTGCTTCTTTTTTGGTGCAATTTCAATTGTAGGAAAGGTAGGAAAGGAAGGTGTGTGTGTTGAGAAAAAGGATTTTGTGTTGCTACTGTGTATTTCCTTGTTAATGAAGTTTTGAAAGGTTACTGTGTTTTCTCTGTGTAAGGTATTAGTATTAAGGTTGTTAGTTCTGTGTTATCTAAAGTACAGTAAGTAGGAAGTAGATCTGTGAGAGCTAATGAAGTGTGTTAGTGTGTAACAGTAGGTGTATTAGTTGTAAGTAGGTAGGTAGAGTGTGCGTGTGCTAGCGCGCAGGCCGCGGCGATCTTATCCCAAAAAAAAATTTAAAGGTAGGATCGGGATCGGGAATATCTCTCAGACCCAACCCTAGACCCAAGCTCAAGCTCACGCTCAGGCTCTGGCCTCAGTCGCCCTTTAAATTTACGTATTTTAGCTTCAAACGTAGCTAAAAATCGACTTTTTTGAGGACCAACGTAGCTTCAGGTGACCGAACGTTGTGCTATAAAGCACACCACGACCCTCTGAGTGATACGCTCGTTTCGAGCTATCACATACTTTAATAAAAAACCAATCATTAAAAAACATTTAAAAAACGAGTGAAAACGGACAAAAGTAAGCGGTTAACCTTCGAAGTTAATCGCCGATGCTTGTAGGTTGTCAAAAATACATGCACCTGTGCTCTGGTCATGTGCTAGAGACGGAGCAACTAGAGAGAATTTTGACTTACGCGAGTTCTCATTATCCACCTACCTTAGGTTCCGGGCCCTCAGCGAGGACCCAAGGTAGTACAAACCAAGACCCGAACATAGCGGCTAGTGACTCTTTCTCTGACTACGACGTCATGGAGGGTTTCCCAATGCCTAATCCCGATAGCTCAAACCAATACATGCATGCCATGGGTCCACGGTCCGGGCTGAGCGTGCTTAGCCGCTTGAAGGAAACCTTTAGTAGAGCCACTCGCTCCGAACATGGAGCTAATGATGTAAATGAGGGGGGTGGGGAAGTAAATTCTCCATTCATGACCAACGTAGAGCCTATGTCCTTAGAGAATGTGCACATGAATACTTCATTCACTGCACCTCCTGACCTCCAGAGTTATTTTCCTCCGAGATCATATTACCCGATGGTAGAAGCCTTGCCGAAGTACAAGAGGTTGAGTGGTATATCCTTGCAACGAGGGAAAAGTAAATTGAGAGCTTACGCAAGGCGGAGCAACGAAGAGCGTTGAAAGCAAAAGCCCCTATTTCAATATCCTTGCTAGGAGAGCAATCGAGTGCTCCTGACTTAGCAACCGCTAAGGGCCAACCCCTAGAAAGCAACATTGCATCTAGCTCAAAGGACACCCCTAGCACCTTAATCCTAGATGGAGCGTTCTTACATGAGAACTGGGAGTACGAACTACAAATGGAAACTCTGACCGACTTATACACAGGTCACACCTATCACGTGGGTTGGTTAGATGTCCTATAATCCACAATGGGTGCTACTAGTGTGGACAATCAACAACAAAGAGTTTGTGAGGTCATCCATAGGGTGATTGAGTTAGAGAGACAGAACAAGGGAATCAACATGCCTTCAACGGGTCTCATGAGATTCTTGGATACAGGAAGGCTAAACAACCGAACTTATCGCATATGGAGACTCCCTCGGTAAGTCCGATGGATCCTCCATATGTTGTTTCTCCAAGGGTCTCAATGCAATATGAGCCCACAAGTGATAGATTTACCTTTCCAAGTCTAGGTCATCTTTCCCTTGATGACCCCACGGCTACCATGTCTACCCCAATGATGGGCATGTCGAGAAACATGCCATGGACCTCATTTGTTAGTAAAGCACCACTACATGGTATCTCAATGCCTGCAACAGTACCTACAAGTGTGTACCAATCGTATGCACCTATGGGTCATCGCACTCATGTAGTCCCTAACCCTCCCATTGTTTCAACAACCTATGCTCCACAACCACAACACCCAAGTTCTTATTTCCATGGGACCACACCAGCTAGCATTAGCATGTCACATCTGACATCTGCTATGCCTAGGGCCACACATATGAACTATGGACCACCACATGGCACAACATCGTACCCAATGTGGAACCCAAGGGCTTCCTATGCGCCAAGCTCGATGCCAATACCTACTCCACATGTAGTCTCTGGAGCACCTCCACCCACGGTGCCTGCTCACTTAGGTGACTTGGCAACATTTGCTCAAGCTATTAGTCGATCTATTGCTGAGAGTATATGTAACACGCCTGATAGAGAGCCTAGAAGTAAGGCAATACAAATAGCCAAGATCACACAAAAATGTACTGGAGACGGGGATGTGAGAAAGCATATCAAAGTGTTTGAACAAATATGCGATTCTCTAGGAGAACACAATGACCTGCATAAGAGTAATGCGTTAAGCCTAACCTTAAGTGGAAAGGCAGGGGATTGGTATAGAACCCTAAGGGTGGAAGAAAAAACGATTTACCCTACTCTTAGGAGACTATTCTTGAAAGAATACATACGAGAGGGAGTGCTTTGGGGTGTAGCCTCTCAGCTCCAGAAAGCCCAACGAGAGGAAGGAGAGTCGGTGAGAGACTTTATTAGTCGCTTGAAGCATTTGAGTTCTCGTTGTAATCCAAATCAGCGCTTCAATAATAATCAATTGCTTGATAGATTCATTAAGGGATTACGACATGAGGATATCTACAATGGCTTAGTCATTAGAGGTATCACCACTTGGGAAGCAGTTACCACCAATGCGATCCAATTGGAGGATAATTTAATGATTCAAGGAGAAAGAGTGTCTGTTGAGCCTAAATCTATTAGCTCGCAAGCATCAGGGCATCAGTCAATGACCCTAAAGCCTATTGCTAAGGAGCCAAAGATATCTGAGATGGCTTTAGCAGATCTCACCAAGGCTATTCAAGAGAGTCTTAGAGACAATCGTGCTCCGCAAAACAATCATATGTATCCAAGAAGGGAGCAACAATGGTGCTTAGTATGCTATGGACCGCATAGTACCAGTGAATGCCCTACTTTTAGAGTAAAATTCAATGGGAACTGCAATGCCTGTGGGAGGTATGGTCATCAAGCTAAGGATTGCATAGTATTTAAGTGCGTGATGGCCAATAGACCAACCTTAGCATGGACAGACACACCTCGAGTGCTTGCATTGTTGCCGGCGCCACCTCTTGAACAAACATCGCAACACATGGTCCCTAGGGCCCAAAATGTTGTTCAAACAACACCCTTACCACCTCCAGTGCTAGGACCGCAACCACCATATCCGAGAATCATTTTTGTGAATCAAATTGGTTGTGAGTCATCTATTGCTTGTTTGGAAGGCTATGAGGAAGATATGGACCCTAATATTGCCTATGGGATGAATGTGCTTGAAGAAAGTCCACAATACTACATGGAGGACTATTGAGGACAAGTCAAACCTGTATATCAAGTAACTGCTCTTGCGGGAAGAGGCCAAAATATCAATTACACTACTAAGAGACCACCTCTTCAATGCTATGAGTGTGGAGGTCCACATCGTGTAGCCGAGTGTCCTATTAGGCTACAGAAGAACACAACACTAATGCAAACCAATCAAGCGAGCACGTCTACAATGCCAATACTCATGTGTAATCGATGTGGCATAGATCATTTGATTGCCCAATGTCCAAATAATCCAAATGCACCGAAGATCACGCCATTAAACTTGATTGAAGTTACCGAGGAGCCATCACAAAGTACGCATGTGGTACCAGTAAATGAACTCACACGATTGATGCTCCAAAAACAAAATTATATTCTTGAGAAAAGAGACACGGCATCAATTGCCCAATCTCAGAAAAAGAAGAAAACACGAAGGAAGAGATCGCAAAAAGCAGCGAAGTCAGACCCTAGTTCAAAGACCAAAATAGGGACTAGTGACAAACCCGTACATATGAACGACGCTGAAGAGGATTCTGATTCAGGTGAAACCATGGAAACCAAAATGACCACTAAGATAGAAACCAACAAGGAAGATCTTCATGAGCCACAATGGCCAGGATCCAAGAAGAAGATAGGAACATATCCAAACCCTACAGAGGAGATCGAGCGAGTCAAGCAATTAAGGAGTTTGGTAGAAGATACCCAAAGGGATCTAGAACCAACACCTAGGCAGATCCAGATTACAGACACAATGTTCCCTACGCAACAACAACCTCACCAAGTCCATAGACCCTTAGCCATACCTAGTGTCATCCAAGAAGAAAGTGACTTAAAGTCACGAGAAAGTGGGTGTACTCACTTCTTGATGGAAAGAATGTTTACAGAGGGACTACCTGATCCTATCGAAGAAATGGAGATACCATCTTCTCAACGTCAAGGGACTGAGGTCCAAAAGGTGCCGTTAAACATTGCCAAATTGATGGATTTCATGTCTTCAAAAGTTAGAGCACCATCATGTCCAAACTATATAAAGACCCTGAGCTAGTCTTAGCTCTTCGAGCCTTCCTCAATGGTGAACTAAAGTTTGGGCTACCACAACTTTCACAAATGGATGGAGTTGGGGAGATGCCAATAGACGAGGAACACTTAAGATCCACAAGATGAGAACCTTGTTATAGAAATACCTGTTAACAAGTTGGGACAATACTTGGAGGGTGATGAATCCAATGCGACCATACCAATCACTACTAAGGGATTAACTGTGAAGGGAATCCTTGATGGTGGTGCTGGGGTTAGCATTGTGACTAAAAATTGCTGGGAAACTATGGGAAGACCTCACCGTGCGACCACAACCATAGTAGTAAAGATGGGTAATAGGTCTATTGTTAAACCTATAAGGATGCTAGAAGATCTCAAGATCAAGGTCTTTGGACATAAAATAAGGATTACCTTTATTGTTATGGATTTCTCCAAACACACTATGGCATCGGAGATGATCTTAGGATGACCTTTCATGAGGAGAGAGAGTGTGCGATCGAGCATTGCGGCGACACGACGGTGGCGAGGTGGTTGAGCGTGGCGTAGTGGCATCTCCCTCTTCTTCGCGGCGAGGAATCCTTCACGACACCAAGCATAGAGTGGTGAGTGACACACCATCGCCATCTTTGAGCTTACTAGTTTAGGCTTGTTGTGTGCTTGGAGCCATTTGTGGCTCTCACACAGTGTACCGGCAAGTTCCTTGCATTGACACGTGCAACATACACGCACAATCGCCATAAGGCTCGACTTGTTGCAAAGGGTTATGCACAGCCATAAGGCATAGATTATGAAGAGACCTTTGCTTCCACTTGTCGTATGACTACTGTGCATTTTCTATGTGCATTGGCAATTCATTTTGGTTGGGATGTACATCAATCTGACATTGTTACTGCTTGCTTGAATGGTAACATATTTGAGGAAGTTTATGTAATGCAGCCTCGCGGTTTTGTCATAAAAGGACAAGAGGACAAAGTGTGCACATGTAAGAAGGCTTTGTATGGCTTGAAGCAATCTTCTCGTGCTTAGTATGAGAAAGCTGACACTCATTTGGCCAAGCAAGGTTTTTGTAACAGTCCAACAAAAAACACATTGTATGTAAAGCGTGAGGGTGATATACTTCTCATTGTGGTTCTTTATGTAGATGATTTGCTGATCACTGAACCAAATGAGAGACATATTGCTGAATTTAAGGCTGATTTGAATGCTACTTTCAAAATGAAAGATTTGGGGTTGTTGCATCATTACTTGGGCATACAGTTTAAGCAGTGTGATGGTGGTATTTCCTTGTGTCAGAAAAGTTACATAGACACATTGCTATGTAAGTTTGGACTTGAGGATTGCAAACCTATTGCCACTCCCATGGAAACACGTTTGAAATTGAGTCTGCATGATGCTGGCGATCCTGCTGATGTCACTCTTTACCAAACTATTGTTGGCTGCCTCATTTATGTATGTAACACGAGGCCGGACATTCAGTTTGCAGTCTCACAGGTCAGCAGATTTATGCATAGCCCAGGGACTAAGCATTGGCAGGCTATCAAGAGGATTTTCCGCTACCTTAGTGGCACTTTACATCTTGGCTTGTTTTATCCCAAGGGGGGATCATTGCCGCCAGATTTACATGCTTTTTCGGACTCAGATCAGGCTAGTTGTTTTGACACGCGAGTGTCCACAAGTGGTTTTTGTTTCATGCTTGGCAGTTCATGTATATCATGGTTGAGCAAGAAGCAACCTACTGTGGCCACTTCGAGCTGTGAGGCTGAGTACAGGGCAGTCTTCACAGCTACGGTTGAGTGTGTATGGCTCAGATGCCTTATGGTTGATTTGGGTGTTGGACAGGACACTGCCAACACTATCTACACTGACAATCAGAGCGCATTGGCAGTTGCGAGGAACCCAATTTTTCATGCTCGCACAAAGCACATTGAGATGCATTACCACTATGTCAGGGAGAGGCTCTCAGCAGGAGAGATCAACTTGGCTTATGTGCCAACACATGACAACCTTGCATATTTTTTCACAAAGGCATTGTCTTGTGAGAAGCTTGAAGCTTTCCGCAAGGCTTTGGGCTTACTCCCCTTTGTGGACTGATCATGTCCTCAGGGCATGGCACTTCCCTTTACTCATGTGCCAGTTCTCGCTCATCGCATCGCTTCAGGGGGGATTTGTTACCATATACATGTGGTAGTGATGTGTGTGAACGCACTAGGACCGTTGGGGCATTTTTTCCCTCTTTAGGAGGTTTTTCCCCCCGAGCATTGTATATACGCCCATCACTCTAGGGCTATCTATCATTCCATTGCACACTAAGTAACACACTCTCTATTGTGTGCCTTGAGCTTCCTTCGTCTTCTCCAAGATGTGTGCGTTTCTCTGCAACCCTAATTCCAACAAAATTCACTGGCGTGTTCTTTGATGATGTCATCATCTACTCCAATTCCTTGGAGGAACACAAGCAACATCTCCAAGTGATTTTTCAAACATTAAGGGAGAATAAGCTTTTTCTTAATCAAAAGAAAAGCGAATTTTTCCTTCCAAAGATTCAATACTTAGGTCATATTATCTCTCAAGATGTATCCGTATGGATCCATCAAAGTTGGAGGTAATAAAAGCATGGCCTAATCCAAGAAATCTACATGAGCTAAGAAGCTTTATTGGTATGTGTGCATACTATAGACGCTTCATAGAAAAATTCTCTCAAATAGCAGGACCATTACATGACTTAACAAAGAGAAATGTTAGATATTCATGGACTGCTAAGGAGCAAAGTTCTTTTGACAAGCTCAAAGAGAAGCTTACCTCCCAACCAGTACTTATGCTTCCGGACCTCTCAAAACCATTTGAGGTCCAATGTGATGCTTGTGGTGATTACCTTGGAGCAGTCTTGCTTCAAGAAGGGCATGCCATAGCATATGAGAGCCGAAGGCTCAACACAGATGAACCGGTCTTAGGCATTTATGAGAAAGAGATGTTAGTTGTTCTACATGCCCTAGACACATGGAAGCACTATCTATTGGGGACTCCATTCGTTTTACGAACAGACCATCAAAGTCTCAAGTATTTCATGACGCAAACAAAGCTTTTCGACAAACAAATGAGGTGGGAAAATTTTCTTTCACAATTTAATTTCCACATTGCTCACGTTGCTGGTAAGCACAATCAAGTGGCTAATACACTTTCACGACAACCAAAAGTTAATGATGTGTCAATAGCAACTCACAATGATCTATCTTCTATGATAGATGAGTATGCTACTGACCTTGACTTTAAAGACATAATGTCAGCCCTTGCTTTGGGGAAGAAAGAGGAACCATTCACCTTGCAGATATGGTTATCTTCTCCATGGCAATAGGCTATGTGTTACCCACTCCCTTCATGAGAAAGTCATGTATGAATCCCATGCTCCTCCCTATGTGGGGCATAGAGGCATTCAACCTCCTCTTCGAGGAGTAGAGACGCACTTTTATTGGCGTACCATGAAAGTGGACATACAAGAGTATGTTTCAAAATGTGTGGTATGCCAACAGACTAAGTACAATAGAGGGAAGCAACTTGGATAACTCCAGCTGTTGCCAATTCCTAATTCACAATGGGAGAGTATATCCATGGATTTTATCTTTGGATTCTCCAAGTCTATCCATGGGAATACGGGAATATGGACAAGAGTCGACAGGTTTAGCAAGCAAGCACACTTTATCCCTGTCAAGAAGACTATTAAGACACACCAAATGGCAACTCTCTTCATATCCCAGATTTTCAAACACCATGGATTACCAACATCCATCGTGTCAGATAGAGATCCTAGAATGACCAGTAATTTTTGGAAAGGTCTCTTCAAAACTCTAGCTACAAGATTTAATTTCTCTTTGGCCTATCACCCACAAACGGATGGCCAAAGTGAGATAGCTAATCTTACGATTCTTGATCTACTAAAGACCTATGTTACAGAAGTAGATCAATGCTCACAACGAAAAAAGTACTTACCTCTTGTGGAGTATGCGTGTAATAATACTAGCCATACTTCTATGGGAAAAGCACCTTTTGAAATCATAGAGGGAAGACCTAAAAGTTCCTTGCTACTTAAAGTACATGGGAAGATCTTTGCTGCTGATGATGAGTATAGTCGTGACCTGCAAGCATCTTTTCAAAAAGATTAAAGAGGCTATATCCATCTCCCAACTAAGGCAAAAAGCTGCTGTTGACAAGCACAGAAGGGCCTTAACGTTTAAAGAAAATGATTGGGTCTTACTTAAGTTTCCTAAGGCTCGATTGAGGCAAACAACGGGCAAAAATCCTACGGGCCATTGAAAGTATTATGCTAAACTAGCAAAAAGATACTATGGTCCTTTTCAAATTTTGAAGCCAATCAATGAGGTGGCTTATCAACTCAAGTTGCCTAACCATTGGCATACACAATGCTTTTCATGTGAGCCTACTCAAGCCCTACAAAGGAGAGCCTCCAAATGAACCAACTATTGAAGACCCTCCTGAAATCAAAGATCAAGAAGAGGTACTACAACCCGAAGCTATCCTTCGGCATGAAGACAAGGTACTACAACATGGTAAAGATTATCCGATGGTATCTTATTAAGTTCAAAAATTATCCTTTTGAAGATGCTAGATGGATACAAGGAATCCAGCTTAAGGATAGTATGAACCTTGTCAACGCTTACAATGCTACATTAGAGTAATAAAATGTACATGTTTCTTTTAAATGATCAATGTTTTTATCTTATAAGACTAATTCTCTCTTTACTGTGCACAAATTTAAATAGTATGCATACTAAGAATCACGTTTGGGATGAAGACATCTCTCAAACACCATGTAGAAATTTGTCACTCTACTTGGGAGGATGAAATGGACTAAAGAGCAGACATGCTTGCGTCAACTATGTCTCCCAAGCACCAAATGGATTAGTCATCCATCTTGGAATGATGTCATAGGTAAAAAGGGATCCTCTACTCGCTAAGACAAATTGACTAGTGACTATGGATTTATCTCTTTTACCTCATAGTCGAGGACGACTATGATTTCAAGAGAGAGGTAATGTCATTAAATCTAATATCTAACCGGGAACAAGGGTTAGAATATAGACATGTTCTTACGGATCTATCTCAACACGGGGCCAATGGTAAAGGGGCCCAAATGAGAGATGGTCTGTCAAAGAGCAAGGTTAACTAATGGAGCTTAGAAGACCTTAGGGTTAGCTTCATTAAAGACCTCCAATGGTTAGTGTTGAAAGTCCTTTGACCTTAGGCAAGCTAGGGTTGAGCTTGAGGTGGAAACCCGACCTAAACTTGCCTTTGACCTTAGGCAAGCTAGGGCTGATCTTGAGGTGGAAACCCGACCTAAACTTGCCTTTGACCTTAGGCAAGCTAGGGTTGAGCTTGAGGTGGGAACTCCACCTAAGGTGCTTGCCATGCTTGATGGCTAAGGTACTTAAGGTACTTGTCATATTTAATGAGGAAGGTGCTTGAGAAGCTTCCCATGCATGGGGGGTAAGGTGCTTGAGTCAAAAAGAGACCCTACAAACTTAATAAGGAAAGTGCTTGAGAAGCTTCCTATGCATGAAAGTCCCAAAGTTAGGGTAATCTTTGACCTAACCTTCCACTCATCCAAAGGGCACCCCTTTTCTCAAAGGGCACATGGAACACATGTCGGACTCTCATTAAGCTTAACCACATGTTGTGCTTGAATGCTATTGGTTGGGCTAAAGAGGGGTCCAATGAGCTTCTAATTCCATCCAACAAATATCTAAATATTTTCAAGCTCTCTCTCTCTCTCTCTCTCTCTCTCTCTCTCTCTCTCTCTAAGCGGTAAGGAGGACACTTGTCAAAAGACTACCCATGTACTTGAATGCATGTTGCATGTGATTGGCTAGGGGGAGAGGGGTCCAATGAGCTTGCAGCATGTGGAAAAGTCACAACTCACCCCAAGCAAGCAAGGGGGGTGCTAGGGGGATATACACCACACACACACACACACTCATTTGAAGGAGCCATTCTCACTTGGTGAAAGTTGAGGAACTCCACCTCCTTCTCCAAGCTTGTGAGAAGTGAGAGACTACACCAACTCTTGGCTATGGAATGCAAATCCAACCAAGAGCCATGCTTCAATGCTTAAGCTTGTCATCTTCTCCATCTTCATTACTATGCTTAAGAGCCATCTTCATTACTATGCTATTATGTATGCTAGCAAGAAGGGTGATGATAAGTGAGGAGCTATTTCTTTCTCCTATGAGATGTTTCTTCTTCCTCTTCCCTATCCTCATTTCCCGCTAGCTCTCTCCACCTTTGAAGGTGTTTGAGGCCTTGGGACTGAGTCTTGGGATAGTTAATGCTTTCTACAAAGTTTATGTTATGCTTGTGATGCATGAAGCTTTCCATCTTCATTGCATCGCCTAGGTCACAAGGAACACAAAGATTGTATTGTACCAAGTGTCTCTTGATGGGAGAAACTATAATACAAATGCCTATTGGAGGGGGGACCGGCTCCATATGAATCCAGTCCTCAATTATTTTCATGTTCTCTAAACTCTCTCTCTCTCTCTTGCAAAAGTATTGTTCATGCTAAGTTAACTAAGTACCATGTTTATGTTGCTACCATCAATTAAGTTCACCCGCTATGCTCACAAAGTAATCTCACAAAAGTGCTTCATCTAATTTACTAATTTCGCTACTCTCAAAATTCATAGGCCATTTCCATTACAACCTTTGCCTTTGAAATAAGAAATGTCCTCTTCTAAATCAAAAAATGGTTGATCTCTATCTGTGCAAGCATAAATGGGGGAATCATGATGAGGAATGTAGCAACCGACTACAAAAATGGGTGCTTTTTTTGGTATCATAATTTTCAGTCTCAGTGACATAATGTTTGTGCTTGTCATCTTTCACAATTGATACAAAATCTTCCAATCCTTTCTTAGCCATACATGCTACTCCTCCTTGTCCTCTTCGTTGCTTGAGATTCTTTGACCATATCATAATATAATCCTCCAAGCCGTTAATCCTTTGTGTATCATGCTCCCAAGTTTCAACAAGAAGTACAACATCGGCTTTGCTTGTTAGTTCATCAATGCCAACCCCCGCATTCCATGGGTATCCATTGCAATTCCAAAAGCATATTTTCAATTGTAACTCGGCCTCATAGGTCGTGCATCCCTATTTGCTCGAGAGACTTGCCTCCTCCTTGGGCTCATTTGCTTCGTGAGAGATCTCCTTGTTTTTCTTATTATTATTTTTGTATGCCTTGCGACACATATTTTGTTGCTTAATAGTGCGATCTTCACATACAAAACATTTTGTATCCCTCAAATAGATTCAACTATTATCAAGGATAATCTTTCATTTGGTCTCATCCAACATGGTGCATACAATTGGTCGTTCTCCCGAGCGAGGAGCTCCTTGCTTACCCACTATATGTGCTCCATAGACCATAACTCCGGACATGCCAAAGTGGGTCTCTAACTTCTCTTTGGGAATTCCATGAATATCAATGTTCTTGGAACCTCGCTCCCGTTCCTTCAACTCATCCACATCCACATTCTCAACATTCTTTGTTTGAGCCATCGCTTGCATGAGTGAGGAATTAGGAACCACATTGTTATCGGATACATCAACCCAAGACTTGTTTGTGCATACATTTTTCATGCCGCATACAATCCGACTCATGGTGTTAAATTTTTCCACTTTCAATACATGATCATACTCTACTTTGCTCATGTGCTCCTTCAAAGCATTCAAGCCCACAAGAGAGCATTTACATTCCTTGACTTCCTCTTCAAGTTGCATCAAAAGTGTTGTTTGCATCTCAAGTGTCCTTTTGAGATTCTCATTCTTAACCACAAGTACTCTTAGCGTGCCATTCTCCATTGCAAGTGCACGGAAGTCTTCGCCTTGTTTGTTTACGATCTCTTGCAATGATACGAAGTATGCCATGATCATGGTTTTCAATGTCGTTGATTGAGTGGTTGTGTTGCTATCTTCACACTTAGGAGATTTGGGATCATTTTCCACAATGGTTGTGGACCTTGTTGGAGAAGAGGAACCCTTGCGAGTGCCGGAAGACATTGTATGTAAAATAAGAAATGAAAGTCAACTTTCTTAAACCTATTCACTTTAGAAATGCTGCTACAAATATGCCTTCCATAACCTCAAAATTTCTATCTTTACATCAATGCGTAGAAGGCATCGTGCTCTTTGATTGAAGCTATAGATCACCCAAATCGGAGTTCGGATGAAGAAGTTATGATCAAAAGAGTGAACTACTATCTATTAGGTCAAAAAAAGGTTGCACTAGAGAGAGAGAGAGAGAGAGAGAGAGAGAGAGAGAGAGAGAGAGAGAGAGAGAGAGATAAATAGTTCTATTATCGTCCTCGGAGGTCAAATATGACCTATGGGACCAAATGAACATGTCACCTGGTGTGAGTGGAGGTCATAAGTGACTCTCGATGCTCAAAAATGGTTGAAATGAGCCTCGCAATAGAGAGTCCACATCGTGGTTGGGAGACGAAGGTATGTAGGGAGAGCTCATAGCTGAATATACGGGAAAAATAAGACCTAATGTGGTCAAAAGTTGAGCACTCAAGTAGTGTGTGGTACTCACTCTCTCACACTTGATGAGGGCATAAGGTGCAAAGTCGATGACACTCCTCGCCAATGCACGACCGTCCTGTCTCATAGTGTAACATTTGATGGTCTAGTAACTTGTGTGTAGGGGAAAGTAACATGAACATAGTGAGAATTTCATTAGAATAACTTCCTAATGAGAATAACAAGAATGCTTGGGTGGAGAGAGCAACAAAAAGCATAACACCTAGTTAGATAGCATGAACAATACTTCAAAAGAGAGAGAAAGTAAGCAATTGACAACATTTGAGGACCGGATTTGCATGGAGCCAGTCCCCCTCCAAAAGGCTTTGTATTAGGGTTTCTCCCATCAAGAGGGACATTTTACAATACAATTTCTTGTGTTCCTTCAATACAAGCTAGTGCAATGAAGATGGAAACTTCATGCACTACACAAAACACTTATCAAACACAACATCAATTCCCTCACGGTCTCAGACCCAAGACCTCACACACCTTTGAAGATGGCGAGAGCAAGCGGGGTATGAGAGTAGTTGAGAGGAAGAAGGAGTATTCTTACGAGAAAGATGTACATCTCCTCACATAATCACTCATATTAGCATAGCTTAGCTTAGAAATTATCATGGTAGAGGAGATGAGCATGCATTGAAGCTTGGCTCTTGGTTGGATTTGCATCACAAAGCCAAGAGTTGTTGGTGTAGGCCTCCCTTCTCACAAGCTTGGAGTAGGTGATAAGCTTTCCATTAAAGCTTGAGAAGGAGAGAGAGTCTTCTTTTCTTCACACATGGATTGTGTGAGTGTGTGTTTCAATAATGCCTTGCAAAATCCAGCCCCCTCTCTCTCTTGGTCGACCCCCCTTGATAATTACTCATGCTAGCATCCTATTGAACCTCCCAGGCTTAGCCAATGACAATTAAGCAGCATAAGTGATAGCCTTCTTACATGTGTCCCCCTTTCCCCTTTTGTGAGAGCTTTAGGTAATTTAATAATTCAACTAAACTCTCATTGGACCCCTTTGCCTCCTGGCCAATAGGAATCAGGCAAGCCATTGGGCTGTTGAATGCTCATTGGTCCCCTTGGGAGACTGTCCAATAGTCTTCTAGAGAGCTTAATTCTTATTGGTTCTTTTAATAAGTGTTTTTAAATTAATTAAACTAGATTTACTCTAGCCTAATTCTCATTGGTCCACCTCCAAGGCCATCCAATAGGATTTGAGTACACCTTGTGGGCATCTGGGCTAGGGAGCTGACAGGTGTCCCTCTTTCCCCTTGTGTACAAAGGGAGCTTGTGTGTGTGTGTATGAGTTTCTCTCTCATCCCCTACTTCTTGGGCTCGCCCCCTCCTATGTGGTGCTTGACAAAGACTTTTGGGACACACACAAAGCATCCAATTTTCCCTAAAGTTGACCTTTGGACACAACCTTTGAATTTTGGAACCTTAGCATTTTGGAAGTCTTAATGGGCTGAACCTTAGGGTCTTTTAAGCCCATTGTTGCACATGGATCTTTTAGAGATGGCCCTCCCTTTGGATCCCTATTTTCCCTCCTTTGGATCCCTAGTTTGGCCGATCTGCTAGCTTAACCAATATTCTAGCTTTTTCCAATGGCACTTCCCCATATTAAATGATCAGTTTAACATGAGAAAATCATTTAGGAGAATTAGATATTAATTATTATGACATTACCTCTCTCTTGAAACCATAGTTGTCATCGACTATGGGGTAGAGAAGATAAAGCATATTCATTAGTCCTTTTCTTAGCGGGTAGAGGATCCCTACGTTACCCTATGACATCATTCCACAATGGATGACTAGTCCATTTGGCGCTTGAGAGCCTGAGCTTGCCGCAAGCATGTCTGCACATTAGTCCTATCATCTTCCATAGTAGAGTGACAAGCTCTACTTGGTGTTCGGGAGACGTCGTCTCCGCAAACTTGATATAAGCATGCATACTACTTCATTTTTGTGCACAATAAGAAAAAGAGAGTCTCATAAGACAAATTTTTTGTTCATTTTAAACATTGTACATTTGCTTACTCTAGGGAAGCATTGTAAGCATTGATAAGGTTTAGGTTATCCTTTAATTGTATGCCATCCGTTTAATTTGATCTCTATCAAACACTATGGACATTGGCAAGCCATGGTACTTGAAGATTTGTGAAATGAAGAGGGTTGCCATTTGATGGGCTTTGATAGTCTTTTTGACAGGTATAAAATGAGCTTGTTTACTAAACCTGTCTACTATCGTCCATATTCCCGTATTCCCATGGATAGACTTAGGCAATCCAAAGATAAAATCCATGGATATGCTCTCCAATGGTGAATTAGGGATTGTCAAAGATTGAAGCAATCCAAGTTGCTTCCCTCTATCAAACTTCGTCTTTTGGCATACCACACATTTAGAAACATACTCTTGTATGTTTGGTTTCATGGTAGGCCAATACAAATATGTTTCAATCCCCTTTAGGTATTGAATCCCTCTATGCCCTGCATAAGGAGGAGCATGAGATTCATACATTACTTTCTTACATAGTGAGCTAGTAACACATAGTCTATTGTCATAGAGAAGGTAACCATCTTGTAAAGTAAATGGTTCCTCTTTCTTCCCTAGTGCAAGGGATGAAATCACATCTCTAAAATCGGGATCAATAGCATACTCATCTATCATAGAAGATAGATCTTTGTGAGTTGCTATGGAAACCGCATTCACTCTCGGCCGTCTTGAGAGTGCATCGGCTACTTGATTATGCTTGCTAGCAATGTGAGCAACATGAAAATGAAATTGCGAAAGAAAATTTGCCCACCTCATTTGTTTGTCGAAGAGATTGGTCTGCGTCATGAAGTACTTAAGACTTTGGTGATCCGTTCGCAGAATGAAAGGAGTCCCGAGTAAATAGTGCTTCCATGAGTCTAAGGCATGTAGAACTGCAAGGAGTTCCTTTTCATATATGCCTAGAGATTTCTCAACAGGGTCGAGCCTTCGACTTTCATAGCCTATGGCGTCCCCTTCTTGAAGCAAAACAACTCCAAGGCAACACGACAAGCATCACATTGGACCTCAAATGGCTTTGAGAGATCTGGTAGTGTAAGCACATGTTGAGAGATAAGCTTTTCGAAAGCATTGTTCTCCTTGGCAGACCATGTGTACCTAACATTTTTCTTTGTTAGGTCATGTAATGGCCCTGCTATTAGTGAGAACTTTTCTATGAAGCGTCTATAATATGCACACATACCTATAAAGCTTCTTAGCTCATGAAGATTCCTTGGTTTAGGCCATCCTTTTATTACCTCTAACTTTGATGGATCCATTTGGATGCCATCTTGAGAGATAATGTGACCTAAATACCGAATCTCTTGTTAAGAAAAATTCACTTTTCTTTCGATAACATAAAGTTTATTCTCTCTTAGAACTTGAAATATTACCTGGAGGTGTCACGTGTGTTCGTCTAATGAATTAGAGTAGATGATGATATCATCAAAGAACACTCCAGTAAACGTTCGGTGAGGCTTGAATAGCTTCTCCATCAAGTGGTTGAGTGTGGCTGGTGCATTGGTCAAGCCAAAAGGCATGACAATGTATTCATAAAGACCAAACGTAGTGCGAAATGCAGTCTTTACAATGTCTTGATCAACTATCCTTATTTGATGATAGCCACGTTTTAGGTCAATCCTACTGAAGTAGGTGGACCCTTGTAGCTTATCAAATAGGTCTTCTACCCATGGAACGGGAAACCTATTCTTGATAGTGATCCTATTTAGTGCTCTATAGTCGACACACATACGATATGTGCCGTCTTTCTTTTGCACCAGTAGCACAGGAGAACAAAATGGAGATGAGCTGGGCCTAACCATGCCCTTCTCAACTAACTCATGCACTTGTCGCATAATCTCCTCTTGTTGAGCTTGAGAAACTCTATAAGGATGTTTGTTAGGCGGTGAACTTCCTGGAAGAAGCTCAATTGCATGTTCATCATTGCCTCGTTTAGGAGGTAGCTCACAAGGGATGTCGTCCTTAAAGACATCTTGAAACCCCTTGAGAAAATTGGATAGCTCTAATTCCTTTTGATTGTGTATATTTTCTTTTGCTAAAACATTAGGTTCATTTTGAGAATATTTAACAAAAATCATGTACACGAAAATAGAGCTCTTTATTGACTTGTTGAAATCTTGTGTATGTACAATGGGTATAGTGTTACCCATTTCCTTAGCATCTATATACATATCTTTTTCCTTGAACTTAAAGGAGATTCTCCTTTCAGGGAATTTAACATTGGCAGCCATGCGATCAAAACATGGTGCCCCTAGGATTACATCCTCATGCTTGAGAGGAGAGATAAAGAAGTCCTCTTTGTCCACATAGCTTTGGACATGGAGCCTCAATTTTCCGATTAAGGGAGTGATTGGAGTTTCTTGCCCCTTGAAAGCACCGTCTGCGGGTAGGACACCTCCCATCTCGTAGGTTTGTATGCCTAGCTTGGTGGCCAACTCTATAGATATAAAATTGTGAGTAGAACCGGGGTCAAAGAGAATAAAAGCATCATGTTCTCTTACCTTTCCCCAAGCATGGCATAGAGGAGATCCTTTGTGGTGAGTTTCCCCCTCTTGGATTTTGACCAAGGTAGCTCTAGGAGGATCATGGCGGTTGTTCTTTTAGGGACAAGCGCGGTACGCATGCCCTTGTTCGCCGCACTTGAAACATCGGTTATCCTTGCGATAACGCTCAAGCTCTTCAGGAGATAGTTTATTTTTGCCATTATAAACTCCCTTCTCTTTAGCTTTGTTGAAGTTGCCCTTAGGAGACTTTTGGACATTGTCCTTCCCCTTAGGCTCATTGAAACCCTTGTTTTCAGGGGGCTTAGAATTCCTCTTAGCCCCTGTTTGGAAATTGATTTGAGAGGCCACCATAGTATGATGTATTACCACCGATATGGTGGGTGGCCTTTGGGAGTTGACATACTCCGCCATTTCTTCGATTAAGCCCGCACAAAATTGCTGCTTTTGCTCTCTAAAATCCAACTTTTTCAAGACAGTGGCTTTGAGTTGTAGGTCCCAAAACTTGTCTATATATTTGTGGATGGATTCATAGGGAGAGTGCTTTAAGCTTCGCCATTCGGTGAGTACTTTGTCTTTGGCATCGGTGGCCAAAAACTGCTTCATAATGGAAGCTCTTAAAGCTTTCCATGTTCGTGGAGCTTCACCGTTGGCCCATAGGCTAGACCACCGTTGTCTGGCGGACTTTTGAAAGTGCATAGCTTCATGGCGTAGCTTAGAGGACTCCGTGAAGCCCTCATCTCCGAACGCCACATCAAATTGTTGGATAAAGGCCAAGAATTTGTCCATAGCACCAAAAGTGCCATCATAGGTAAGGAAAGAGATGCTCTTCCCTCTCTCTTTGAACTTCTTGAGCTTGGATGACCTCTTCCACGCGGCATAGGATTTCCTATGGCCTCTTCTTTTTTATGGTTCAAAGTTGCACCATCACTTTCTTCAGAAGATGAAGAATTTGAGGAAGATGGAGAAGAGGGTGACCTATTTCTTGCCTTTTTCTTGCCTTGATCTTCGCCTCTGCCGAGGTGGCGGGAGACTCACTTCTTTCTTGTTCCTTCGGTGGAGGCTCTTGAATTCTCCTTTGAGAAGGAGATGCGTCATCAAGGAGCAAATGTCTGAGCCCTTCATAGGGATACTCTTCTTCTTCCCGAATCGGAGAGAGACCTCTTTTGGAAGTCTCGCAAGGAGGCTTCCTAGGTGTTCTCTCGTCATGGTGGGGAGCTTGGAGAATCCCATGAGCACAAAGCTGTCGTTGCACTTCACTTTGGAGGGATGGATTGCCCATGGCTTGTTGAAGCCTAGAAACAAGATAGTTAACAAGCATCGGGGCATCATTAGTAGCTTGCTCATTAGCAAAATCAGAATTATCAACATTAATTTCACTCTCTTTACTATTGTCAGCCATTCTAACAACTTTTAGGTGTAAACTTTTTAGGTGTACTTTGGCACTGCAAGCCCTAGTTGCTACTCCTCTTTACCCCTTTAGAAAAAGCACTCAAGTTACTGTACCCGTGGCTCGAATACAATTAATTGCAAGGAATAGAAGAGAGAGTCGTTCAACACCAAAACAGCACCGGCTCCTATCAAAGCTTCTAAGAGCTCAATAGTGGTTAAGCCGTAGGCAAGCCTTGTAGGACTCCACTATTAAGACCATAGCTCTCGATGGTGATGCCCCGTTAACTGCACAAAGGCAGGCACACTGCAAGGCTGAAAAATCCTTATTCTACTTACTCACATGCAATTAATAGTACCAACCATTTATAGCTTGCTTGAGGACCTCCCTTCTTGAGCAAGAAAAGAGAAACCTTGTGCTCTGATACCAATGTAACATTTAATGGTCTAGTAACTTGTGTGTAGCGGAAAATAACATGAACATAGTGAGCATTTCATTAGAATAACTTCCTAATGAGAATAACAAGAGTGCTTGGTGGAGAGAGCAACAAAAAGCATAACACCTAGTTAGATAGCATGAACAATACTTCAGAAGAGAGAAAAATTAAGCAATTGACAACATTTGAGGACCGGATTTGCATGGAGCCGGTCCCCCCTCCAAAAGGCTTTGTATTATGGTTTCTCCCATCAAGAGGGACATTTTACAATACAATTTCTTGTGTTCCTTCAATACAAGCTAGTGCAATGAAGATGGAAACTTCATGCACTATGCAAAACACTTATCAAGCACAACATCAATTCCCTCACGGTCTCAGACCCAAGACCTCACACACCTTCGAAGATAGCGAGAGCAAGCGGGGTATGAGAGTAGATTGAGAGGAAGAAGGAGTATTCTTACGAGAAAGATGTACATCTCCTCACATAATCACTCATATTAGCATAGCTTAGCTTGTAGACATGTAGTAGTGTTAGTGTGTATACGCGCTTCACCAGGGGCACTTTTCTCCCACTGGGTTTTTCCCCCTGGACATCTGGTGTGAAAGGACACCTTATCTCTTAGGGTTTCATATAAGCTTTGTAGCTCTGAGTTTGTACAAATTATTATTCTAATACAGAGAGAGAGACTACAGAGATCTCGTACACAAGCTCTGTGTCTTCTCCTTCTCCATCTTCTTCCTACTCTGAGTTGCTGTCTTCCTTCTGTTTCCTGTTTCATCATCTTCAACATAGCTTAGTAATTATCATGGTAGAGGAGATGAGCATGCATTGAAGCTTGGCTCTTGGTTGGATTTGCATCACAAAGCCAAGAGTTGTTGGTGTAGGCCTCCCTTCTCACAAGCTTGGAGTAGGTGATAAGCTTTCCATTAAAGCTTGAGAAGGAGAGAGAGTCTTCTTTTCTTCACACATGGATTGTGTGAGTGTGTGTTTCAATAATGCCTTGCAAAATCCAGCCCCCTCTCTCTCTTGGTCGACCCCCCTTGATAATTACTCATGCTAGCATCCTATTGAACCTCCCAGGCTTAGCCAATGACAATTAAGCAGCATAAGTGATAGCCTTCTTACATGTGTCCCCCTTTCCCCTTTTGTGAGAGCTTTAGGTAATTTAATAATTCAACTAAACTCTCATTGGACCCCTTTGCCTCCTGGCCAATAGGAATCAGGCAAGCCATTGGGCTGTTGAATGCTCATTGATCCCCTTGGGAGACTGTCCAATAGTCTTCTAAAGAGCTTAATTCTTATTGGTTCTCTTATTAAGTGTTTTTAAATTAATTAAACTAGATTTAATCTAGCCTAATTCTCATTGGTCCACCTCCAAGGCCATCCAATAGGATTTGAGTACACCTTGTGGGCATCTGGGCTAGGGAGTTGACAGGTGTCCCTCTTTCCCCTTGTGTACAAAGGGAGCTTGTGTGTGTGTGTATGAGTTTCTCTCTCATCCCCTACTTCTTGGGCTCGCCCCCTCCTATGTAGTGCTTGACAAAGACTTTTGGGACACACACAAAGCATCCAATTTTCCCTAAAGTTGACCTTTGGACACAACCTTTGAATTTTGGAACCTTAGCATTTTGGAAGACTTAATGGGCTTAACCTTAGGGTCTTTTAAGCCCATTGTTGCACATGGATCTTTTACAGATGGCCCCCCCTTTGGATCCCTATTTTCCCAACTTTGGATCCCTACTGTGGCCGGTCTGCTAACTTAACCAATATTCTAGCTTTTTTTCCCCTGGCACTTCCCCATATTAAATGATCAGTTTAACATGAGAAAATCATTTAGGAGAATTAGATATTGATTATTATGACACACAGCGTAGAGAATGGGAGCTAAGACGAATGGAGGCAATGGTGCGTATCGCACTCAATGGGATGGGCTCAAGGATGTAGGGATTCAGTTATCGCGTTCAGAGAAGAAGAGAGATTTGTAGTTTGGGGCAATGTGTGTGGTGTAATGGTTGAAGCGAGAATCTCCTGATTTCTCCCAAGCCGTGATACATTGGCGTTGTAAGAAGGCCTCATTAACTTGGGAGCTGATTGACGCGTCCTTGACCAAGTGACATGCATCCCATTTTCCAAACCATTTCTTGATGTCAAGCATCCACCCCGAACTTAGTATTTTGCTCTTGCATGTCTTTTGGACCTTTGGATTTGCTTCATATGCGATTCTAGGAAGTCGATACAAAGGGCTACGTTGTGTCTTAAGCATGTACTCCACAACCCTTTGCATGCCCAATACCTCAATGGGAAGCGATCCAGACTCAAGAAGTAAGAGCATGTAGGGTGTTTGTGTCTTGACTTGGAGAAAGTTGGTGAGAAAACGCTTTTGGACATTCTCAAACTCTTTCCAAGTAGACTTCCCGATGCTACCACCCCATACATCCACTCCATAAAGAAGCACCGGTGTCACCAATGTGTCAAAGAGGATCTTTTTGAGAGCCCAACACTTGATCTCTCCAGCATTGCACATGTTCTCAAATGCATAATAAGCCCTCTT
Organism: Adiantum capillus-veneris; assembly: GCF_014529385.1. Taxonomy (NCBI): domain Eukaryota; kingdom Viridiplantae; phylum Streptophyta; class Polypodiopsida; order Polypodiales; family Pteridaceae; genus Adiantum; species Adiantum capillus-veneris. Next base: position 137,565,961 of record NC_140944.1, on the reverse strand, counting down.
TCCGGCTTCCAAGTGATGCATTACGCAATCCTTCCATCTATGATTGGATGGAACCTCAAGGCCAAGGTACTTGAAGCTATCTACCACTTCAAGTTGCTCATTGTTGTATACAATGCACGGATTTTCATCATCGAGGGTCTTTACAAGCATAACCTTGGTTTTGGATCCATTCACGATCAGCCCGCTATGTAGGCAAAAGCATTCCAAGACACTCATAAGCTTTTGTGCATCTTCTAAGGTATGTGCCAAGAGCACTACATCATCGGCATAAAGCAAAAGCATGATCACCGCATTTTCAATCTTAACCTCTTCTATGTCTTCTTGTTGCATAAAATCAAGAACCATGCATTCCAATTCATCAATGAGTAGCCCAAAGAGGGCTGGGCAAAGTGGGCATCCTTGTTTGACACCAATGGTGCTTGCAAAAAATTCTGAAATTCCATCTCCCATACGTAGTCGACATATCACTTTTTGGTAGATGCGAAAGACTACATGCATAAATTCTCTCAGCACTTGAAGGCTTTGCATACGTCTCCAAAGATTTCCTCGCGGTACCATGTCAAAAGTTTTCTTGAAACCCACAAAGCAACAATACAACTTTTTTCCTTTCAATCGAGACGCTTCCATAAGAATTTGAAGAGTGATAAGGTGATCAATAGTGCTATGATGCTTTTGAAAACCTGCTTGGCCTAGTGCACATTTGCCGTTCTTTTCAGCCCATTCACTTATCTTCATCTCCATGATACGTCCAAATAATTTTTCCATCAAAGAACCAACCATTATAGTGCGATAGTTGTTCACATTGTTTACATCTCCTCCTTTGTGCAAAGGTTTGATCCAATTTTCACTCCAATCATGAGGCATGCCATCCTGAAGTGCAAGGTTAAACATATCGCATATCCAATATCGTGTTTTCTTGCTTGTCCATTTAATCATTTCAACCTTGACACCTTGAATGTCCCTTGCCTTGCGGGTAGCAAGTTTCTCAAGCGCGCAACATACATCTTCAATGGTAAAGAAGGAAGGCATAAACGGAAGGGAGCTACAACACTCCATCTTATCAACATTGGTTTGCTCATAGAGGTTCTTGCAATGTGTATACATATCCTCAAGAGTCAAGTCACCAAAGCTCTCAACACGCTTGCCTTTTAGATTTTGCCAAAACTTGCCACATGCATGTGCTTTCTCTTGCGTAAAAGAAGTTGTTTTTTGACTTCCCACATTGTCCTCTTTTTTTTTGAACAAGTGCTTTGTATGTGTGTGAATGTTCCAAGTAACCTTCTTTGTCTTTGCTTGCATCCAACCTTAGCAAGTGTTTTTGGGCTTGACTACTTTCCATGTCGAACCATTTCTTCTTGGTGCTACCCTTCTTAGATCTTTTGCAAAACATGTGTTTCACCGAAAAGCATTCCCTCGCACAAGAGCAAATAACTTCTTTGAAAACTTTCCACTTGCATTCTAATGTTGGGCTTTCTTGATGCTCTGTCATGCTTAACATTTGGTCCACCATATCAACATATATAAGTGCTCGTTTGAAGTCTAAACGTAGGTACGAATGATTCACATCATGATTGGAGGCTACATGCTCGGGTCTTTTACCACACTTGAGGTCAATACATAGCATCCTGTGATCCGATTCCGGATTTCATTCACTAAGTGTAAAGCTTTGTATGCATTCTAGAGTGGCTTCCGAAAACAACATATAGTCGATCACACTATCACCATTGTGCTTTTTACATGTAAAGTCATTGGTGCCTTGCCATAAAGATACACCATTTGCAATGAACATTCTGATACTATTGCACATATATAGAAGTGACTTTCCATAGTGATCCAATTCTTTTGCATCATTAGAACTTTGATTATACATGTATGAATCATCCATTCTTCTTAATACATGCGGGCAGAGAGAGAGAGAGAGAGAGAGAGAGAGAGAGAGAGAGAGAGAGAGAGAGAGTATTATCGTCCACGGAGGTCAGACATGACCCATGGGACCAAAAACAAACATTACAACGGTTTTGACTAAGTAGAGGATGATGATGACCATACATATTAATTAAGGATTAAAAATCCATTGGGAGGGTAAAGAAGAAAGGAAAATGGGGAAAACAAAAAACCTAGGGAGGGTCAGCTGTGGAGAGAGCTAATTTTGGGTCTCGAAATTCTTGGATGATGGCTTTATCACCTCCATAAACTGCCCATTTACACACACACACAGAGAGAGAGAGAGAGAGAGAGAGAGAGAGAGAGAGAGCCACTTCCTGCGATCTCTCGTCGCACAATGTGTGAGATATCTCGCCGTCGCCCAGGAACTCGCCAACCTGCCAACACACCCAAAAAAAGGTGGAGAGAGAGAGAGAGAGAGAGAGAGAGTTTTTACCCATTGAAAGGGCACCACTTTGGTGACCCATAATTCGACGCAGTTCTAACTTAGCTTTTCAGCATGGCAGGCCAAAAAATTGCCTTTGAAATTTAAATTGGCCGATTGAAAACAGAAGAATCATGTGAGATTCCACAATAAAGGATGTCCGTGTTGCCACTGAGCTTTCAAATTTTAATCCTCTCGCTAACCAGCCACCTGTAGACAGGAAGGAAGGAAGAAATGGTTGAAGAGGCAACTCTATCGTCTTCGACACGCCCATCTCTGCAGCAAAGATGGAAAGAGTTGCAGGGGAGGCTGAAGTCTCTAGCGCAAGGCAACGAGCTTAATGCGTGGCTTCGACAGCAGTCGGCCCCCGTAGAGATCGCCCTCACCACCGCTATAAATGGTACCCAGGGAGCTGCGCTCGGAGCCCTCATGGGCGTTCTTACCCGTGACATGCGCACTGCATTTCCCACCCCTACTCAGGGTCTCAGCCCTGAAGCTATGGCTTCCTTTCAACAAGCCCAGGTCCCTTTTTCTCAAGCTTTTGATATTTTTTGATGAAGTGTATTTGTAGGCGCACTAATTTTTTTGGATGCTTGATACAGTCGTTATGATTTCTCTTATGTGAGATTAAGTTGTTTGAATGTTTCTACTACATGGCTTGATGATTTGGTGAGCTATCCTCACGACTTGTATTACAGATACCAATGTCCATCTTGAAGTTTGATTTATATGTTACAATCGTCTAATATGCTGATCTCAAATTTTGAAGTTTTTGAACATCTGATATTACATCTTTCTATCTGATGTGGTGTGTGTTTCCTATCACGTACCGTTTTTTGTACTCCTTTTTCTTTTTATTGCTTTGTGTGGTAGTGGGATTTATTATCGTTGAGTGTCGAGACATTGGTGGGGATGTTATGCTATTTATTGATGCAATAGGTGATGGAGCTGATGTGGTTATATTTCGGGATTCATTTAGGTGTAAGCAACAACTATATTAGATGGAGATGCTAACTTTGCATTGCAAAGTTTTTTGTCCTAGTTGAAAGTCGAGACTAGTTGATGAGTGTTAATCCTTCCCTATTGTTTATGGTGAGGTACGTCTCAACACCTACCTTTTTGTTGTGTAAATTGTTCTAATTGATGCTTTCTTTTATGGACATGCTAAAACCACTTCGCCACCCAAGTAAGTCAGGAGAGCCCATGGTATAGCGATTCATGAGAATGTTCGCAGCCTGCATTTGAATAGCCTCTCTATGCTCTTTCTTGTAGAACTAGACTGTCCGTCTCCCACCATCAAGCAAATTGTCCATCAGTGGTCCTTAAGTTTGCACTAAAGAGCATCAATGCTCAGGTGGATGAATTGGGAGGGCGCAAGTCTTTGATGGTGAGCTTACAGCTAAACAAAGTGCTTGGTCAGTTATTTCCAGTTGTGTTTGAAGTATTAAAATCATTCAAGTATGCAAAGATCATTAGTTCATTGTTTTCTTTCGGCCACTTGCTGGAAGTGGTTATAAATGTCAAGTTTGATAATCACAATGGTGAGAGAGCTGTCTCTAAAGCTCTCTCTTTGATTCGGTAATTAGAGGTTGCTTTTGCCAAAGGTATCTTCTCGGAGAAGTCCAAGTTATGACATGTGGCTATGTATCTCAAAGATAGGGTGAGTAGTTGGTGGCTTCTTAAGATCTTGGCAGGATAGAAGCAACTCAAAAGTTCTACAAACAATTTCTACCTTGCAGCTCTAAATAGGATATTTGCAAAGAATGGGATTGGCTATCTGAGAAGGAGGTATGGGGCAGGAAAGGGCAGTAATTGGTGGCTTCTTAAGATCTTGGAAGGATAGAAGCAACTCAAAAGTTCTACAAACAATTTCTACCTTGCAGCTCTAAATAGGATATTTGCAAAGAATGGGATTGGCTATCCGAGAAGGAGGTACGGGGCAGGAAAGGGAAACCATGCATGATCTCATCATCACTTTGACGGTGCGATCCGATACCTCTTCTTTGGAGCCGGATTATGAAAGGCTTGCCAAGTCCATCGCGGAGGCGACCATTGCTACATGGACAACCAACGAACCCATTCCCAAGAAGATTACCTTTAGTAAGTATGACGATAAGATGGATGCTATTGTCATTTATTTTTGGTTGCATCAATTTACATCCTATTTTGCGGTTGTTAAAAAGTCTGATATAACAAAGTTCTCTGGCTTCCATGCATCTCACGTGTGATGCCATCAACTGGCTCACAAGGCGGCTTATCTCGAGTCTCTTCATTCCTCTTTTGAGCTTAGTTGGGAGGAGTTCGAGGAGGATCTCAAGACTCGCTTCTTGCCTCTGCAGTACCTGAAGCGATTATAGGAGGATTTTCGGGCTTTGTCTCAACAAGGTAAACTTGTGATGCTATATGCTAACTGTGTGTCCTAGTTAGGTGGACAATTGAGGGAACCGGATGAGGAAAGGTTGGAGGCCAAACAAAAGAAACTGTTGGTGGAAGATTATGCTTATCAATTTAGGAACCTGATGAATAGGTTGCAAGCAAACCAATTGCAATCCTGGGAGAAATTGGGTAACTACTTTTGTAGGGGATTGAGGAAGCAACTGAAAAGTGCTATTGTAGGACATGCACCTCTCACCCAACAGGATTTTGGCAACCTGGTAGATGTAGCAATGAGAGCTGAAAGAAGATGTCACAAGACGGGCACCACGTGCCAATAGAAAAGAACAAACTGAATAAACTTTTTAGCACTTCAATAACAACTGAACTGAGAGAGAGAGACGACACGCGACACGGAGTGGCGGAATTCCACCCAAGAGAGTATTGGCCCCAAACCTTGGCGCCCCTTTCGGTATTTCTTTATATTGCATCAACACAGTACAAGCCGGTACCAGTGTAAGGTGCAACGGAAGTGAATGTTGAACTTTGCTCAAGATGAGTGCTCCGAACTGTGCTCAAGGGTTCCTTTTACTTACGGAAGGGAGAGCCTTCCGTTCCTTTAGTGAGAGAGTGCAAATGATCACAAACAAAGTGGTGAATACTGTGAATGAAGGTATCGAGACTGAGAGATAGAGTGAGAAGAATACGACACCAGAATGTTGTCAAACCCTCCTCCGAAGTCCCCACTCTCTATGGCGAGAGCGGTCTACTATTGATTGCACAAATCTCTACAATGCTTGGACTTGCCGACGATGTCGACGACGACGAGACGGGCTGAAATCTGAAAACGCTAATGGCTGAAATCTTCAAATCTTTATCTGCTGGATTCTGACTCTATGTCGATGACGACAAAGTGAAGACGACGCGCTGAAAACGCAGATGCTGAAATCTGTGTTTTCCGGGCTGAAACTGCAAACTTCGATGGATCCGACCGTGCGGCGAGGATCTGCTGTGGGAAAGGTGAGATCTGCGAGGTTTGGGACTTGTGGTACTGTGTCTGAATGTTGAAAACTGAAAACGTTGGTGCTAACTGAGGTTCTGTCGCGATGGATCTGCAAAACGTTGAGGTGCTCTATTGATCCTAAACGCTAGGCTGAATTCTGTGTTGATCTGCAAAAACGCTATTGATCTACTGATGCAAACTGTGAATGCTAGGGCTGATCTGTTATCTTCTATTGCTAGAGGATCTCCAAATGCAAAACGCTGGCTGATCTGCAATGTTGAAAACGCTGCCTCTTTTGCCAGAAAGTGCTAGCGCTAGGTTTACTTATATACATGCTTGGTAAATTTGCCCTACCTAGTTCCCAACAAAAGGCACTTAAAAATAATAAGTGAAAATTGGCTAAAATAGGAAAAATAGGTCCATGCACTGTAAAAATGCTCCTGATGGGTTCAGATGGAAACCTGATGATCATGCTGTGTGCAACCAAAGGATATGCATCTATTCTAAGTGTTTGGACATGCATGGTTTGCGAACAGACTCACAAAAGTGCCAGAACACTTCTTAAGCTAATTGAACTGAACCCATGTCATGAAGTAGCTTGTCCACCTACATAGGGTTAGATGTGCACGTGACATCCAGACTCTGTACCTTCTCCAAGAAGCATGCCAGAGAATGAGCCCTAGCCTCATATTTAAAGGCACTTGGCCTGAAAAGAAATTACAGTGAAAAGCTTCAAACTCAAAAGCAACTGGCCCAAAAGCAATGCCCAAAATTTGCCAGCGTTATTGAGTTCACTTCCTAGTATCCACCAACTTGCTAAGTGCGACGGGGGGACCTACATGATCTTGAACTGAGCCTAGACATCCTCTTACTATACGAATACGAGTGCTGATCAACTTCCCATCTGCGGGTGAAACTACCGTTCACATTGGTCATACAATGTCCGACCATTTGTAACTTCAAAAAGAGGGTCTCAAAAATAAAGTAAAAATTATTGGAAAGAAACCAACAACTAAGGTTAGCAGTTGCCACATCCTCGTGACATAGTTAATAGTTGCCACGTCCTCGTGACATACCCCCCTCTTGAAATCGCAAACGTTCTCGATTGCATACCATAAATACACGCCACTGATGATCGTGTGTTATTAGCACTCTTTTATCATCGCATGTATCCGCAAGAAAGGTCGTAACACATAGATACAAATGACTTAATGAGACCTTCATACTTTTGTCATTTCCATCTATTACAGTGAATTCATATGTACATTTGATGTGCTAGCTCTATCATTACCCCTCCTTTGCACACGTTGGGTTGGGGCATAGGTAGGCTGTAACCCAAAGGCTTCAAGGTAGAGCTGCAATACATTTGGTGACTTAGACAGTTCATGATATAAAATCCTTCTGTGTCTACATATGACTAAATATGCAGAGGTAGCTTTCCAATAATGGAAGTAACACACTCTGAGCGGCTAGGACATGCCAACCCTGCCTCTGCTGTGTACCCCATCTCTGCAGCTCTGATGCCCAGCTTCATAGCTAACTCTGGTGAGATAAAGTTTTCTTTGGCACCTGGATAAAAAAAGATGAGTGGCATCTGATCTCTAACTTTACCCCATGCTCTGCATAACTTGTTGGCATCTGTACTGGGCCTGTCACCCACTATATCTGGCACAAACTTGCCGTGGGTTTAGGCTTCTTGCCTTTCTAGTCTTCTTTATCATCTGAGTGAGTCCGTCTTTTCCTTTGTGGACAATTGGTAGCAAAGTGACTAGGTTGCTCGCATATGAAGCATTTGTTTTCAGCCATTAGGACCTTCTTTTCCTCGAGCGACTTACGCACAAAAGGATTCCTTTTTTGTTTCTTTGCCTGCGCTTCAAAGTCCCGGCTGAATCCTTGTCTTTGTTGGCCTTTTCTGACCCTTGTGACGCTTCAAGAGCCCTTTTCACAAAGGGCTTCTTCGCTGAATTTTTCTTTTGTTGCCCTCCTTTCTCGTTGCTCGGAAACCCACTGTCCTCTCCTTTCAACAAGGCAAGATTGGTGTTAGCAACTTCCATGAGTTGGGTGAGGGTAGCTACTCTGTTCTTGGTACAGTAGTCCCGAAGCCCTTTAGGCAGCCCACAACAATACTTCTCTATTTGCTTTGTCAATGGCTCAAATCTTTAGGAGGTCACTGAGAGTAACGCTTTACAAATCTCCGATTGTACTCCAGCAAGCTCTTGCATGCAACCGAAGTAAGCTGGTGCCAATCTATCATGACGTTGGCTTCAAATTCATTTGACAACCAAGCATATGCAAATATTTGTTTGAAGTAGATCCAAGTGGCGGGTGCCTGTCCTTGCATTAAACAATGTCGTCCACCATGTAAGCCCATTGTCCTTCAAGAAAGTGGCAGCTTTCCTGACCTTAGAGGCCTCTGTAAAATTCCCTCCTACATAAGTTGTATCAAACTGCTGGAGGAAAGTGAGAGCCTTTGCTTTATCCTTGAAGCCGCTGAAAGTGCTAAACTTTACAGCTGCACCAGTTTGTTTGTAAGCTTTCGGCTTTTCCAGTGCCTCCAAATTGTCATAAGGAATAGTCTGCAACATGGGCACTGTAGTAGGCATCATCGACACATCTTGGCCATTAACATTTTGCGTCAGAGGTGCCATATCTGGCTGCTGTCCAGAAAAACCAGCCATGCCAAAATGGCCCTATGGCACCCCAAACTGGCCGTGGTTGCTCTGAAAACCTTGCTGCATGCCGATGCTACCATACATGGGTTTTGGCATCATGCCTTGCATACCCCTAAACACTGTTCTTGGCATGTACGGCTGACTTCCAGGCACATAACCAGCCATACTCTGGAACACAGATCCACCCCCAAATACCCAGGATGTACCGTGGGTGGTGGAAAAACTGGATGCATTGCCGGGTAACGAGTTCCCTGTCCATTCAAGACAACATGCGGGCTCTAAAAGGTGGCGGGCTGAACTGGCATAGCCTGTGGAGTAGGCGTCCTAACCACCTATTCAAGGACGGGAGGAACCTGTTTTGGAGCCACTGACTCCGCAACATGCGAGTGTTCCCTATTGTAAGGTGCATCGGAATGAATGTTGTATTTTCTCAAGATTAGTGATCTTTATTGCTCAAGGTTCCTTTTAGTTCTTAGGGAAGAAGAGAGTCTTCCGTCTTATGGAGAATGCTATGATCACGAACAAAGTGAGTGGATATTGTGCGTGCAAGTGAATGAGACTGAGAGGAGGAGAGAGGAGATACGACACCCGAGAGGTTGTAAAACCCTCCTCCGAAGGCCCCACTCTCGTTGGCGAGAGTTGTCTACTTTGATTGCACAAAGGTGTACAATGCGTATGCAATGGACTGATGCAATGGGAGTATGCCGATGACGACGACGACTTGATGGCTGAAATCTGTGATCTTTTAATCGCTGAATTCGGGACTGTTTCGGTGGCTGAAAATGACTGTTTTGGCTGTGTTTTTATGGCTGAAAATGGGGGAACATTTGCAACCGGCTGGGGGCTGATCTGCTACTGAGTCATAGGCTGAAAACTGCGAGGATCTGCTGCTGGTTGGCTGAGAATCAAAACGCTGATGTGGCTGAAAACAAAACGCTGGAATTTGCAAGTGGGCTGGCGTTTTTATGAAGAAAACGCTGGGCTGGTCATGTAGCGTTTTTGCAAGCCAAAACGCTAGGCCTTGGGCTGATCTGCTGGGGGACTATCGCCAGAAGGGGGGAACTTCAAGGCGATGGAAGATGCTGTGAAAAACGCCAAGGGAATGGGAGGTGATGGCGATGGATCTGATGCTGTGGGGGGGTATTGTTGAGAAGTTGCCTGTTGAGCGGGAAGCTCCTGCTGCCTCTTCTGCCAGAAAGTGCTAACTTGGGTTTGCTTATATATTAACTTGGCAAAATTGCCCTACCTACTTTTATTGGAAAGTCACTTAAAAATAATAAGTGAAAATACCAATAAATAGGAAAATAGGCTAAATGCACAGGAAAATTCCCCTAACTTATGCTAAATGGATTCTGATGGGAATTCCGATGATCATGCTGTGTGCAACCGGAGGATATGCATCTATGCTAAGTGACTGGGCATGCACAGTCTACGAATAGACTCACAAAAGTGCTAGATCACTGCTAATCTAACTTGATTGGACTTGACGGAAACCCTGCTATGGTGTAGCTTGTTCACGGACACATAGGGTTGGGATGTGTCACGTGACATCCTCTCCTTTTCAAAGTGAGGTACTGGTACCGAACTGTATGGCGTCGAGGGAGATCGCCAACAGCATCCGGAATCCTGGAAGTGACTCTTCGCCGGCCCACTCTGATGTGTGGGTCGTGCGGTACTTGAACTTTGTATGGCGTCGAGGGAGATCGCCAACAGCATCCGGAATCCTGGAAGTGACTCTTCCCCGGCCCACTCTGATGTGTGGGTCGTGCGGTACTTGAACTTTCTAAAGGTCTGCAATGCTTGCTTCTTTGGGCCGCGCTGAAAGCGACACAATCTTCTGTGGCTCCTTCCTTGTTTCAACTTCGTCTAGAGTCCTGCTTCTTTCGTCTTCAAGAATCTCCATGGCTGAAAATTCTTGAAACCATCTCCAACACAAAACCATGAACATACCCATTCCATGTAAAGTGAAGGAAAAAAATCTTGTCTTCTCTAAAGACTGTGTATGCAATGTAGATGAACATAGAGACGGAGTGACAACCCGTCCATCAAACACATGCAAACAATGAGGTCGAATCTTTTTTGTTTGATCGAAATCAATCAATAGTGGCAAATCACAATAGAAATGCCCATGCTTGGTGCTCATACTATCATGTGCTCTTTCGGAAACTGTGTCATGCCAAGGAAGAGACATGAAATGTGACTTCCGTACATATATACTTTTCAGCTTTTCATGAACAATCCGCATACATTCGTGCTCATCCATGAGAGAAACGTGCTCAACATACCATATGTCATGCCTAGAAAAAGGGATCACATAACGATGTTGACTAAAATACAGGAAACCTTCACGAATGAAACACTCGAACAATGCGTGCGTATCAATCATGCGAACACACAATACTTCCTGTGATGGTTCTTTGGACCAAGGCTCGAGAGCCAAGATCTCTTCTTTGGGATCTATCGAATCGTCTTGTGGGGGATCTGTGGACCTCGACTCGAAAGCCAAGATCGATTCTTGGTGATTGATCGATTCTACAACGAGGTTAGCTTCGCTAGAAAAAGCATCAACTAACACATCATCCTTGTGAACAATCACATCATCTTCATGCAATTCATCATGCTTGTCTTTTTCATCCAAATCATCATGTAAATCATTATCATTCAAATCATCATGCTTCTCCTAATCATGCAAATCCTGTGTGTCATGCTGTGGAGAAAAAGAGATATAGAGAATCTCCTTATCCCGAATCCTTTCAACCTTGTCCTGCATATTAGCAATGAGAGATGGAGAAGGAGCAATGTCCTCTCCATGAATGACAATAGGAGAATCACTGTCGACATTGAGAGTTATAGTGTTAGCCGAAAAATTTATGAAAGCATTAGTTTCACGAAACCATTTAATGTCTAAAATCATATCACATCTTGAAAGAGGAGAAACAACAAATCTTCTAGTGAAGGCAGTCGGTTGAATCACAAACAACACATCAAGGCACTCCTCCGTGATGAGAACGTCCATACCGGGACGAAAGCCAGAGACCTCGATAGGAGATCTCGGACTAACTTCGAGGTGGGCTTTCTCAACAAGAGAGGAACTGATCACATCATGCATACTACCTGGGTCAAACAATATGACAAAACGGTGCCCCGACGTACGACCATAACATTTAATGAGAGAATCATCAATGGGAGGGTCCTGAGAAACTTTGGGCACAATCGTGTTATCATTCATTGCATTGACAGATGTAGTGGGTGCTGTGGGTTCTTTAGATTCATTCGATTCAAGCTTAGGACATGTTCGTTTTATGTGACCCTTAATGTGACAATGAAAACAACTACCTTCCTTAGAATAAGTGCTTTGTTCTTCCGAAGTGATGTAACCTCCTACAATTCCTTGTGCTACCTTTTCATCTGGAGTAAGCTTAGGTTTAGCAGTTGTGTTAGCCTTACCCTTAGATTCAGTGGAAGAATTCTTTGATGAGAGACTGTTGGAAGATTGGTTAGAAGAGTTATCATTCTTACCATTCTTACCGTTCTGAGGGTTCTGAGAAGTCTGCGAGGTACTTGTGGAAGTCTTGTTCTCCTTAGGCTTTCCCTTGTTGTGCTTTATCTCCTGTGCGAGAGCAATCGCTACCGCCTTGTTGAGATCGATTGGATTGAATACCTTGATATCGTACTTGATATACTCGTCCAATCCAGAGAGAAAAGCCTCTTTACGCTCATCGTCCGACATGCGTAATTGGGTACCTAGCTGCAAAACACGATTAGAAAAAGACATAACCAGCATACCATTTTGCTTGAGAGCGCGCCAATCGTCCTTCAATCGTGCCATGTACTGAGGTGGCATAAACCGCGCCTTGAGCTTGTCTTGGAAATCAGCCCAACTAAAAGAGAGGGGCGTGAAATCGTCGGTTGCCTCAAGGTGCGCGGCTAGCTGTGCCTCTTGCCATGCGTGGTACCAATTGATGGCATCACTGGCAAGGTATATAGCTGCCGTCAGAACTTTGCTATTTCCTGTCTTCTTAGTTGTCGCACAATAAGCATTAAATTGATGCAACCAAGAATGAATTACTGTAGCATCCATCTTACCATCATACTTTACTGAAAGTCAACTTTTCTGTGACTGGATGATTGGAATCCGCGTCGTGGCTTGCGCCACTTGACGAACTCCCACGATCTTTGGGTGGTTCGGTCTTCGAGGCTAGGATGTGGGAAATAAATTCTTGATGACGAATCTCCCTTTGAGCCTCTCATTCATCGCGCTCGTGTTCGAAAGCAAGTCGATTTTCTTCTTGTTTTGCGGCAAGAGCAAGGTGCTCACGGTCCTGAGCAAGACGATTTTCTTCGCAAGTATGGCGTTTCTTTCATCGCGCTCGCAGTCCTTGGCTTCTTGTGCACGGTCCTTTGCTGCTTGTTCTTCTGCTTTGATTGCGAGTTGTGCCAATGCAACTCGATTCGTTTCTTGTTGTTGTGCCATCATGTCCAACATCGACTTGACCATCATCTCCATAGGAGTGAGGACAACTCGTGGCGTAGATGGCGAAGGGGGAGGGTTGGAAAAATCTCCTGGTGGGGAGAATCCTTCGTCGCCTCTCTCATGCTCATCACCTGAATGCGAAGTATCCATGCCGCTTCGGGTGACGACCATGCACTAGGATCTTTGGTTCTTAAGTTCATGAGGAACTTGGTTCTTGAGGGTCTTGAGGTTCTTGAGTTCTTGGGTTCTTGAGGATCTTGAGGTTCTTGAGGGTTTCTTTCGCTTGCAAATCGCGTTGGAGAAGGATCTTCTCTTCACCCGAGTTCTACCCTTTTCTGCGGGCTCACCCCTTGGCGGCCTTGTGCTCACACCAAGGTTGCTTTCTCCCACCTCACGTCGATTGGCCGGCCGCTAAGTGCACGGTCCGCTCTCAATGAGTGAAAAGAGACACAAGGGGAGGCTGGACAAGCCCTTCTTTCTTGGGATTCCTGTCACTCTTCAATAAAACACGATTAGGAATCGCCACGCCCAAGTAAACTTTGGGTTCGTGCGATCGCAACAAGCAAAAAAAATTATTGTGGTTCTTTCCTTGAGTAATGCAGAACACTTCCAAAGCTCTGATACCAATGTAAGGTGTAGCGGAATGAATGTTGTATTTTCTCAAGATTAGTGATCTTTATTGCTCAAGGTTTCTTTTAGTTCTTAGGGAAGAAGAGAGTCTTCCGCCTTATGGAGAATGCTATGATCACGAACGAAGTGAGTGGATATTGTGCGTGCAAGTGAATGAGACTGAGAGAAGGAGAGAGAAGAGATACAACACCCGAGAGGTTGTAAAACCCTCCTCGGAAGGCCCCACTCTCGTCGGCGAGAGTTGTCTACTTTGATTGCACAAAGGTGTACAATGCGTATGCAATGGACTGATGCAATGGGACTATGCCGACGACGACGACGACGACGGTGATGACGACGACGACTTGATGGCTGAAATCTGTGATCTTTTAATCGCTGAATTCGGGACTGTTTCGGTGGCTGAAAATGATTGTTTTGGCTGCGTTTTTATGGCTGAAAATGGGGGAACATCTGCAACCGGTTGGGGGCTGATCTGCTACTGAGTCATAGGCTGAAAACTGCGAGGATCTGCTGCTGGTTGGCTGAGAACCAAAACGCTGATGTGGCTGAAAACAAAACGCTGGAATCTGCAAGTGGGCTGGCGTTTTTATGAAGAAAACGCTGGGCTGGTCATGTAGCGTTTTTGCAAACCAAAACGCTAGGCCTTGGGCTGATCTGCCCGGGGACTATCGCCAGAAGGGGGAACTTCAAGGCGACGGGAGATGCTGTGAAAAACGCCAAGGGAATGGGAGGTGATGGCGATGGATCTGAAGCTGTGGGGGGGTATTGTTGAGAAGTTGCCTGTTGAGCGGGAAGCTCCTGCTGCCTCTTCTGCCAGAAAGTGATAACTTGGGTTTGCTTATATATTAACTTAGCAAAATTGCCCTACCTACTTTTGTTGGAAAGTCACTTAAAAATAATAAGTGAAAATACCAATAAATAGGAAAATAGGCTAAATGCACTGGAAAATTCCCCTAACTGATGCTAATGGATTTTGATGGGAATTCTGATGATCATGCTGTGTGCGACCGGAGGATATGCATCTATGCTAAGTGACTGGGCATGCACGGTCTACGAATAGACTACCAAAGTGCCAGATCACTGCTAATCTAACTTGACTGGCCTTGACGGAAACCTTGCTATGGTGTAGCTTGTTCACGGACACATAGGGTTGGGATGTGTCACGTGACACCTATCCTGCTGAGACGCATGAAGTACTTGGCCTTGAGCTTCAACAAGCTCTGTTCGCGGTGTAGGTTGCCTATTTTGCTGTGGCACTGATGACGCTTGCAAGAACTCCATAAACCTTGGGTTCTGCACCAGTTGCGAAAAGACATTCACCACGGCAACTAATTGAGTAGTGAACTCATCATCCTCAAGTTGCCAAGTCATAAAGCCCTGTACTGGAGGGACATTCACATCAACAGGAGGTACAAAGAGGCGTGGCCGTGAGCTTTCGCCAATCTCGAAGACCATAGGAATTTCCCGTCTGTCCTTCGAAGAGGAACCCTCTTCCATAATGCCCTTCCCTTTGTCAGCCATAGTGTAATCCCGCGTTCCTGTACTCTGTGTCTTTACCCAAAACAATCGAGGCTCACTTCTTGAGGAAAAAGTGATTGATGTCCCGGCAACGGAACCTTGAAACCAGCCCGTGGGGCGGTAGGCTTTGGCTTTCACCCGAAATTCTTTAATTTGGACACACACAGAGAGCACTGCACAAAGGTAACCTGCAACGGGAATTAGCACTTAAGCACACACACGGCTCGGAAGCTAGAATGCTCCGAGCAGACGCCGACAACCTGTAGGCCCCAAAATTGACGTCCCTTTCGGTATTTCTTTATTTTTTAAGAGGGTAATTACAAAGAAGAGTCCTGGGAATTCTTTGCCTGTATCCAGCTAGATACCACCTGTTTTGGCAAAATTTCGGCAGCATAACAGCCCCAAAACTTGCCCTAAACCAATTCCCTTGCTGGAAGTTACTTCCACTGGCATAAACCCTCTGATTTCTTCCCAAAAACAGTAAATTCAGCTCGCTGTATTTACTGGTTTTTGCCCTGTTTTCAGCCCTAAACAGTCCCTGAACTGTCCTCTATCAATGGGGCACTATTTCCAATGGTTCTGCCATGCATATGGTTGAAAAACAGTCAAAATTCAGCGCATAACCAGCGCTGAAAACGCACCTGTACGCACCTGTATGGTGAGGTTATCACCCTCACCGGTGCCTGCTTTTGGAGTAGCAATTAACTACCCCCGTTCCTGCTCAGAGAAGCTCTTGCCTCAACAAAAACGCATGTAACTACAATGCTGTACATGAGTCAAATGAAGAGCCCTCTTGTGGAGCATCACATTACTGCATGTAGGGAAGAGAGAGAGCAGTGTGAGGTGTGCAGGACATGACTTCTTGCACCACACTGTACATGAGAGAGAAAGCTTGCAGTCAATAGCTCTTAACACTAGAATGGTAACAGGACACTTTTGTGTCCTGTTAAGTGACCATTTTGCTTGAATTATTTGAAGAGTATGAAAATGAATTTCTAGGTGCTATATATCCACAAAGTTGCCTTATGAGCTGAAAAAAACTTAGCATTTTTTTTTGGAGTATCGATCTCACCATTAACCTTACTCTTGCACAACATTTTTGAACCTAAACTGTGTGAAAAAACGGGTCCTATTTTTGGCTTTTTTTCAATTGTTGGCAACTATACCACTCTAAACTTCATGTTTGTGAGGTTTAGATGGCTAGAGGTTAGGCCTTCATAGTTCTCAACATGTTTTGATGCTTGTAGGGAGAGCTAAGTGTTAAAATTGAAAGTTATGACCAATTTACAAGAATTGCATAATCCTGTTTTTTTGGCCAAAATTAGCACTTTTATGATTTTTTTGGTGGCTTTCTTGATATCCAAATTTAATTTTGATTGTGTAAGTGTAATGTATAACACAAAGCTAATCTTCCTTGAGTTTTGGGGGACCTAATATGCTATATACCATAGTATATGATGATGGTTGAGTTTTTTGATTGCTGAAGAATACGATACATTTTAGAGTAGCAAGTATAAATTTCTCAATATTGCTAGTTTCTTAGGCCAATTGTGTGTATTTTGTAGGTAGTTGAAACCGGCCTGTTCAATCCAAAAAGGGCGGTAGACTTTACTTTAAACCTTGATTTAGCTTTCACCCATTATTAGTCGTCTATTTTACCTGTACTTTAGTGACACAAGAGAGGGGAATGGGATACAGATGCTAGAATGCACCTGTATGAGAAGACCGACACCAGATTGGCCCCTAACTTAGGCGCCCCTTTCGGTATTTCTTTATTGTTCAAAAGAGGGAATAAATGCTGTGGATCCCTACAAGCTGCCCCGCACAAACTTGGCTGAATTTCAACTGTTCCGGCCTGATTTCGGCAGCATAACTGTACTAGGACCCTTCACAGTTAGTATTCCCACGCATTGACTGACTTTCCCGACGCATACGGGCACTTTGCAAAACCTGGCGAGAATCTGCAGCACGCTGAATTCTCTGTTTTCAGCCCTGAAAATGCGCCAGATCGCCTGTACAGCGGTCCCCTTGCATCCCCGAACCTCCTGGGGGTATTAGGGTCCGTTTAGGGCCAAAACCCTAAACCTGCAAAAATACACAGCAGGCTGTAATTTACTGTTTCGGGCTCCGTTTCGCGTGCCGGTCGCATCCGTAGCAAGTCCTCGAGCTCCCGCACCTGTAGGGCTACTTGCCCTTTGAATCGGACGAGATTTCTGGCGTGAAACCTCTCCGAATTCACCTGTACCTGCGGGGGGATTAGCCGCTAGCTAATCCAGTACCTGTGCAAGAGGCTCTTGCCTCGGCAATTGCGCATGAACCCACACAACTGTACATTGGTCAAATGAAGAGCCCACTAGAGGGGCATAACATACTGCCAAAGGGGAGAGAGAGGGCAGTGCGTAGCGTGCAGGGCATCACTCCTGGCACCGCACTGTGCATAAGAGGGAAAGCAAGCACTCCATAGCTCTTAACCTGTGACAAATTCCGAAAATCAGCCTCCTCTCTCATTTTAGGCGCCCCCTCTCTAGCCAGGAGTAGCAGAATGCTCACAGAGTGCCACATGGCACATTTTCCGACTTTGGGCATTCCCGGCTAAAAATATCTCAACTGGTGCGTCAGTTGACTTTGTAGTAGAGCAAGAAAATGTTCCCTTTGTCATTCCGGAGATAATGACATCAACACATTTTCAGGTCCCAAAATAGGAGTTCCCTAAATTTTAGGAGATGCTGCCATTGTATCTTTCTAGGTCATCCGACCCTCTTTGTACACTGCGGCCACATCCAGAACTGAAATGAAGCCTCTGTAACAAAGGATTCCACTTTGGCTAGTCAATGACCCCACTTGGCTAACCATAGTCCTTGTCCAACCTTAGTGCTCTCTTGCCCTCAGGCCTGGACTCCCTCTGGACAGTTCCACACTAGCTATGCAATGCAGGGCAGTTAGATTTCCCGAGGGGTGTTTCCAAAAAGTGAAAGTAAATAGATAATAAGAAAGAAATCAACAAAAAGGATAGATAGTAGTCACACGCTGGTGACATACCCCCCTCTTGAAATCTCAAACGTCCTCGTTTGCATCTATGTCGTACATGCTTACTGTCAACACTGATGTATTCAACACCTGTTGACACATATACGACACATACATGCTCATTGTCAACCCTGGTGTATTCAACACCTCGTCGACTCATGTATTGCCTGCGTGTGAACCCTGTCCCAATGACATAGTGGTAGCTTCACACTCTGCCATTGCTTTGAGTCACTAACTTGCCAATGACAAAATGGTAGCTGTACATTTTGCCACTGTCTTATAGTACACGTTGGATTCCGTAACACTTTCGAGCATACCCAAACCGACAGTTTAAGAATGCAGTTACACATGTACTCTTTAATAGAAGCAATTACTGTATCCTTGACAAACTGACAAGAAATACTTACTTCTATAGCACTAACCAAACTTTTGGACATTCCATAAGAGCAATTGGCAAACTGACAATCTGTACAGCTCTAACATTCATGTAACACGTATTTGATTTGAGCTCACTTTAAATACCATGTACATCATTTGTTTCAGAAGACATTGTCACACTGACAATCCATTTAGCTTTGAAACTCAAGGGGTCAAGGTAGGTTGCAAATCGAAGGCTTCCAGGTAAAGTGATAACACAGTTGGTGACTCTGCAAGTTCACCTTCTTCCATCCACTTAGCATCCATTGGTGGATAGTTTCTGAACTTTACCAAGTAACGCCTAGCAACCTTGCCTTTCACTTTCCTTTCTTTGTGTGCCAAAATTTGTTCCGGGACCAAGATCTCGTCAAGTTCCTCGACTTCCGGCTGATCTTCAGCTGGCATATCTTCTGGCACATCACCCACATAGGGTCTGAGAAGACTCACATGAAACGCATTGTGAATCTTCCAACTCTCGGGCAATTTCAGCCTATATGCAACATCACTGATTATGTCGCACACTTGAAAAGGTCCATAGTAACGCATGCTGAGCTTTGGAAACAGTCTTTCCTTGCCCTTCATCTTCTTTAACCTTGCCTTTTCAAAGCGTAAAAGCACCCAATCACCAAGTGAATATACCACTTCACGACGGTGACGATCAGCTGCTTTCTTTTGCTTTGCCTGAGTCCTTTCTAAGGCCACTTTGACCTTCTTGTACATTTCATCCATGTCCTGAACATACTTATCTGCTTCAAATATCTTGTCCTTTGTATGCAGTATGGGAGGAACTTTCTTGCCGCCTTCAACTATCTCAAAAGGTGCCTTGCCAGTTGATGAATGCACTGTATTATTGTATGCATACTCCACCAATGGCAAATACTGCTCCCACTTTCCTTTATGCTCTGACACATAACACTTCAGCAGATCTAGGACAGTAGAATTTGCTTCTTCTAACTGCCCATCTGTTTGAGGATGAAATGACGAAGAGAATTTGAGCGTGGTGCCCATATTCTCAAACAAGCCTCTCCAGAACAAACTTGTCATGCGTGGATCACGGTCGCTAACAATCGACTGTGGCATGCCATGATACTTGAAAATATTGCTCATACACAAGCGTGCCATCTGATCTGGCTTTATCTTCTTCCTGACAGGAATAAAATGAGCCTGTTTGCTGAATCTGCAAATAATGGTCCAAATACCATCGTTTCCTGTCTGCGTTCTCGGAAGATCAAAGATAAAATCCATAGCAATACTTTCCCATGGTTTATCTGGAATAGGTAGTGGTTGCAATAACCCTGGTGCCTTTTGCCTGTCAAACTTGACCTTCTGGCATATTAGGCATTCTCGCACAAAGGCATCCACATCTCTTCTCAATGTAGGCCAGTAGAAGAATGTCTCAACCGCTTTAACTGTAGCATCGATACCACGATGCCCTGCATACGGTGGGACATGACTCTCTTCCATAACTTTGCGTCGCAATGGCTTTGTGACACAATCTGCCATGCATCATCATGAACCCGTCTTTAAGAAGATAGTGTTCATGACATTGTCCATCCATTAGCTGCTCGAAGGACCCTTGCAAAATCTTCATCATTTGCATACTGTTCTCTCATATCATCAAGTTCATGATGATAAGGAATTGACACAGCTGAAATTTGTGGCTTCCTTGACAAGGCATCAGCCACAACGTTCTTCTTGCCTTCCACATGCACGATCTGAAAATAGAACATGGACAAGATATTTGCCCATCGCATATGCTTCTCTTTGTTTGTGTCAAGAAGTATCGCAAGGTCTGATGGTCCGTTTGGACAACGAAATCTGCACCTAGCAGGTAGTGTTTCCAACTTAAGAGCGCATGAATCACATCCAGTAACTCTTTCTCATAGACCTGCATGGTTATCTCTGGCCCTTGCAAAATTCTGCTCTCATAGGCTACTACCCTGCCATCTTGCATTAGCACTGCATCAATGCTACTACCGCAGGCATCACACTGGACCACAAATGACTTCCTAAGATCTGGCAACACAATGACTGGATCTGAAGTCATCTTTTCCTTTAAGAGATTAAAAGCTGAAATCTCTTTCTGTGTCCATCTAAAGGTGACTGCTTTCTTTTGAAGAGCATGTAAAGGTGAAGCAATCTCAGCGAAATTTCGGATAAACCTTCTGTAATAGGAGCATAGTCCCAAAAAGCTTCGGACATCATGCACCGTCTTCAAATTTGGCCATGACTTGATCGCTTCAACTTTTACAAGATCCATTCTGACACCATCCTTTGAGACAATGTGTCCCAGAAAGTGAATCTCTTCCAGAAAAAACTCACTTTTCTTTGCATCGATGAGCAACGTATGACTGCGTAGCTCTTTGAACACAATGGCCAAGTGATGCCTATGCTCCTCTTCATTCTTTGAGTAGACTATCATGTCATCAAAGAATGTACCAACAAACTGCTGGTGTGGACGGAAAATTCTGTCCATCATCCTATTGAACGTAGCAGGAGCATTTGTGAGACCAAAGGGCATCACTAAAAATTCGTAAAGGCCAAACGTTGTTCTAAAAGCAGTCTTGTGCACATCCTCTGATCTAATGCGGATCTAATGGTACCCACTCTTTAGATCTATCCTGCTAAACATAGCTGCTCCTTCTAATTTGTCCATAATATCATCAATTCTAGGTATAGGGAACCTATTCTTGATGGTATTCTTGTTCAGTGCACGGTAGTCAATGCACATACGCCATGAGCCATCCTTTTTCTGCACCAACAACACTGGAGAACAGAATGGAGATGAACTGGGCTGAATCAGCCCCTTTTCTAACAACTCCTGTACTTGGCACATTATCTCTTTCTTCTGAGCCGCACTAACCCTGTACGGAGGCTTATTTGGTGGGCTACTGCCTGGCACCAAATCTATCACATGGTTCTCGGGTCTCTCTGACGGTAATTGAGACGGTAATGAATCGGGAAAACAGTCACTATACTGTTGTAAAAACATTGACCTTTCTTTATCTAGCACAGATAAACTTGATTCATCACAATCTGACACTTCACGTGCAAAAAGCAAGTACGCGGAAAGATGCTTTTTCATTACAGAAGTAATAGCAGAAGCTGATACAGTAGGAATAGACTCCCCTTTAAGCTTTACATCCAGAATGTGAGTCTTTCCCTTGCTCTGTATAGTGATCTTTTTGTTGTAGGCATCCATGATTCCCTGTACACGAAACAACCAAGGAATACCTAACAACACATCACATCCGTCCAGTGGCATGATGTAAAATTCTTCAGCATCTACATAGGACTGGATATGTAGACGCAACTTTCCAATGATGGGTGTCACAGCCTCTGTATGGCCAGGACATGCCAAACCTGCCTCTGCTGTATACCCCATCTCTTCAGGCCTGATTCCCAACTTTGAAGCCAATTTTGGGGAAATGAAGTTGGCTTTGGCACCTGGATCAAAGAAGATAAGCACTGTTTGATCCCTGACCTTTCCCCATGCTCTACAAAGCTCACTTGCATTTGAATTTGGCTTGTCGCCCACCATATCTGGCACTAGACCAGCCATGGGTTTCTTTCCTTTCCTGTCCTCCTTGTCTTCAGAATCAGCTGGCCTTTTCTTTGTAGGACAGTTGTAAGCAATGTGGCCAGGCTGCTCACATATAAAGCATTTGTTCTCTGTCCTAAGAGACCTTCTTTTGCTCTTCTGACTTGCGAGGAAAACGTCTTTTCCATTTCTTTGCTGGTCCTTTTTCTGATTCAGCTGTAGCTTTGTCTTTCCCTGCGTTGGCTGACTCCTGAGTCCCTTTAGGAGCCTCATTGGGAACGTGTTTCTTGGCTGAATTTTTCTTGCCTGATCCTGCCTTGACGCCAGTGTTAAATTCACAATCTTCTCCCTTGAGCAAACCATTCCCAGTGTTTGCTACCTCGATGAGCTGCGTCAAAGTAGTGACTTTTGTCTTCGTGCAGTATTTTCTCAATCCTTTGGGTAGGCCACAACAGTATTTTTCAATCTGTTCTGTCAATGGCACAAACCTATAGGAAGTTACTGGAAGTAGAGCTTTCCAAAACTTCCGATTGTAATCATCCAGATTTCTGCAAGTGGCAGCATTTAGCTGGTGCCATTCTGTCATGACATCTGCTTCAAAGTCATCAGATAACCATGCTGCTGCAAAAATCTGCTTGAAGTAAATCCATGTGGACGGAGCTTGCCCTTGAAGCAATAAAGTTGTCCACCATTGTCCCGCATTCCCTGTCAAGAAAGTGGCTGCCTTGCGGACCTTTGAAGCCTCTGTAAAGTTTCCCCCTGCATAGGCCTTGTCAAACTGCTGGAGGAATGAAAGAGCCTTCTTCCTGTCATCAAACCCTGTAAAGGTTGTGAAAGACACACCTTTGCTACCTTCTTTGTACGGAGTTGGCCTCTCCAGCGGCGTTAAATTGTCATATGGAAGTGACTGAAACATGGGAACACTATTAGGGTTCATCTGTGTGCCTTGGCCGCTATTAAGTTGACTTGGAAACGCCATATTTGGCTGCTGATTTGTAATTCCAGCCATACCAAAATTTGCTTGTGGCATCCCAAATTGGCCCTGAGTGCTCTGAAACCCTGGTTGCATACCCATGACACTGTACATGGGGTTGGGCATCATCGTTTGAGCACCCCCAAACACTGTTCCTGGCGTATAAAACTGATTACCAGGTGCATGACCAGCCATGCTCTGGAATATGGATCCACCTCCAAAAATAGCCAGGGTGTACTGAAGGTGGTGGGAAGACCTGTTGCATAGCCTGTAGGTTGCTTCCCTGTCCATTAGAACCAGCTATAGGCCGCTGAAAGGTGGCGGGCTGAACTGGTACAGCTTGAAAGACTGGCATCTCAGCCACCTGTTCTTGCACCTTAGGCATAGGTTGTGGAGATTGCATGTTCTCCATCAAGTGTACAGGTGTTTCCATTGACTGTGCGGTATGAATCACTTGTGCTCGAGCCTTAACAGGCTTTTGAATATGATCCAGTGACCCAACTTGCTGAGACGGAACAGGAGGTTGCAGAAAGGCTAAAAACCTCGGGTTCTGCATGCTAGAATGCACCTGTATGAGAAGACCGACACCAGATTGGCCCCTAACTTAGGCGCCCCTTTCGGTATTTCTTTATTGTTCAAAAGAGGGAATAAATGCTGTGGATCCCTACAAGCTGCCCCGCACAAACTTGGCTGAATTTCAACTGTTCCGGCCTGATTTCGGCAGCATAACCGTACTAGGACCCTTCACAGTCAGTATTCCCACGCATTGACTGACTTTCCCGACGCATACGGGCACTTTGCAAAACCTGGCGAGAATCTGCAGCACGCTGAATTCTCTGTTTTCAGCCCTGAAAATGCGCCAGATCGCCTATACAGCGGTCCCCTTGCATCCCCGAACCTCCTGGGGGTATTAGGGTCCGTTTAGGGCCAAAACCCTAAACCTGCAAAAATACACAGCAGGCTGTAATTTACTGTTTCGGGCTCCGTTTCGCGTGCCGGTCCCATCCGTAGCAAGTCCTCGAGCTCCCGCACCTGTAGGGCTACTTGCCCTTTGAATCGGACGAGATTTCTGGCGTGAAACCTCTCCGAATTCACCTGTACCTGCGGGGGGATTAGCCGCTAGCTAATCCAGTACCTGTGCAAGAGGCTCTTGCCTCGGCAATCGCGCATGAATCCACACAACTGTACATTGGTCAAATGAAGAGCCCACTAGAGGGGCATAACATACTGCCAAAGGGGAGAGAGAGGGCAGTGCGTAGCGTGCAGGGCATCACTCCCGGCACCGCACTGTGCATAAGAGGGAAAGCAAGCACTCCATAGCTCTTAACCTGTGACAAATTCCGAAAATCAGCCTCCTCTCTCATTTTAGGCGCCCCCTCTCTGGCCAGGAGTAGCAGAATGCTCACAGAGTGCCACATGGCACATTTTCCGACTTTGGGCATTCCCGGCTAAAAATATCTCAACTGGTGCGTCAGTTGACTTTGTAGTAGAGCAAGAAAATGTTCCCTTTGTCATTCCGGAGATAATGACATCAACACATTTTCAGGTCCCAAAATAGGAGTTCCCTAAATTTTAGGAGATGCTGCCATTGTATCTTTCTAGGTCATCCGACCCTCTTTGTACACTGCGGCCACATCCAGTAGTGAAATGTAGCCTCTGTAACAAAGGATTCCACTTTGGCTAGTCAATGACCCCACTTGGCTAACCATAGTCCTTGTCCAACCTTAGTGCTCTCTTGCCCTCAGGCCTGGACTCCCTCTGGACAGTTCCACACTAGCTATGCAATGCAGGGCAGTTAGATTTCCCGAGGGGTGTTTCCAAAAAGTGAAAGTAAATAGATAATAAGAAAGAAATCAACAAAAAGGATAGATAGTAGTCACACGCTGGTGACAGTAGTAACCATATCTAATCATAGACTACAAACTTGGCTAGATATTGAGTAGTTTTTATGGGTTTCTAGAGGTCATAATGCTAAACCCAGTTTTTTCATGTTTGCTGTATTTAACACTTTATCATTGCCCCCAAGGTTCCAATTGTAAGAGATCCATTATCCTTTTGACATGCTCCATGGCTCCTTTTGAATCCAAAGGCCCAAAGGGAACTAAGAAAACATGTATATAGTATATGTATTGAGCGTGACTATAGAAACTTTGATGATAGGTCCGCAGAATGACAAAAATGCAACTTTTTTGTACCTATTTTTTTTGCCCAAAAAAAAATTAGTGAGGTAAAAGCAACCATATGTTTTGGTCACCAACCCATTGAAGTTAACGGGGCATTTTATCTCATGTCCTACAAAAATCCCCACTCTTATTTATATGCAGTCAACCGTAAGAAATTGCTGTTTTGGGCAAAATGCACTGGTCCACCAACTTTGGAGACTTGTAGTGACCAAGGGATGAGAAAAATTACAAGTTTCTCATTTTTTCCATATGTAGTAGTTATTGAACTATAAGCTCATGAAAGGATTTTTAAAAATGAGTGGATCTACTATGGTTTTGGAATTTTTTTCCAAAACCTTGAAAGGACACTTTTATGTCCTGTTAGGTTACCATTCTAGTGTTAATATGTGGCATGAGCTCTCTCCCAGCTAGAAATCGAGCGCCCAAGTTTCTGCATGAGGAAACTGCACCAGAACGCGCCACTTGGCACATTTACAAGCATTTTCCCGTTTTGGGCTTCCTGGTTAAAAATCCCCCGATTGGTTGCGTAGTTGACTTTGCAGGAGAGTTCTAAAATGTTCCCCTTGTGATTCCGGAGATAATGACGCGAACTGATTTCATGGCCCAAAATAGCAGTTTCCTAATTTTTAGGAGATGCTTCCGTTGGGCTCCCACTGGTCTTTTGACCATCTATCCCCATTGGGTCCGCATCCAAAAATGCAATGTGGCCAATTGTCGAGTACTTTTCTTTGGTGACTCCACCTTGGCTTTATGCCTTTATTGAGTTCACTTCCTAGTATTCACCAACTTGCTAAGTGCGACGGGGGGACCTACATGACTTTGAACTGAGCCTAGACATCCTCTTACTATACGAATTCGAGTGCCAACCAACTTCCCATCTGCGGGTGAAACTACCGTTCACATTGGCCATACAATGTTCGACCATTTGCAACTTAAAAAAGAGGGTCTCAAAAATAAAACAAAAATCATTGGAAAGAAACCAACAACTAAGGTTAGCAGTTGCCACGTCCTCGTGACACATCATTAGTAAAGACGGAATTGCATTTGATCCAAGGAAGGTGTAGGCCATAACTGCAAAGGCAGTGAAACAACTGATGAGGTTTATTAGTCAAGTGTAAGGTGCAGCGGAAGTGAATGTTGAACTTTGCTCAAGATGAGTGCTCTGAACTGTGCTCAAGGTTCCTTTTACTTACGAAAGGGAGAGCCTTCCGTTCCTTTAATGAGAGAGTGCAAGTGATCTTGAATGGGTGTAAACATGATTGAATGGATGTTGTCTACATGTAGGGTCTGTTTCGCTTTTTTAATCTGAGTGGTTTTTACACACTATGGATTCATCTTCGTTATCTCCCAAGTAAGAGGGTAGTGTTTTCAAAGTCATTGGTTTCGACATTCCTGAAGCTTTAGAGCCGCATTCCTCATACAAGGATTGTACATCCATATCCATATCAAGAGGTAGATTGTCTAACCAAATGTCCTTTATAGGAGTTGACTTCAGAGTTAGGCTCCTATCATTAATCTCTCTAACTTTTTCCCATAAGTATCCTGGTCAGTCTTCTTCTACGAATGGAATTCCCTCTTAAGGCATCTTCACTGTCAGGCTCTATGACTTCTGGTTCTTTAGTTTCAAGGTGTGATTTACCACCACTTTGGATTTCTCTTTACTGGTTCCTACCACAAGCTCCTCAGGTTTTGCCATACTTTCAAGCTTGGGTTTTTGTTTTTCCAGCATCTCTTGAGTAATTCTTACCAAATTTTGATCAGCTTCAAACTTAGCTTCTCCATATCTGGAGAAGGATAGTTTTTCCATTTGTTTTCCATGTTTTGGCCTGCTTTAAGTCCCGCTTGGTAAGCTTCCAAGGATGCATTAATTGACTCAAAAATTTTGTCTACCAAAATTGATCCTCCAGATTTCACGGTGGTTTCCTTGATTTCACTTCCAGTTTCTTTCACTTTTTCTTGGAATAGTTTCTCTGCTTTCTCCTCAATTTCAACCCTTTGTTTTTGTTTTCTTATCTCATACCTTTTGCTTCTGCTTCTCTTGGTCTTTTGAGAGGAAATTTCAGCATTCTCCGAATCATTAGAGGAGTTATGTTTCTTTTTCTTAGCCCGGGCTCTGGTGATTACCTTGATCGGAACAATCGGTTCACTCTCAAATGGGCTATTAGGTATCACTTGGACTACGTTCACTACTGTTTTATCCTTGTTTAAAGGATTTTTGGGACAATCTTTAGGAAAGTGTCCTCCCTTTTTGCAACATTGCATATAAAAAGCTTCAACTGGCTTAATGTTTTTGTCAGGCTCTGGGTATTTCTTTTTCCAATGATCATTTGCACCACAGTTATGACAGCTTCCAGTTCTTGGCTTAATCATGGGTCTTACCATAGGACGTCTAACACCTTGGTTAGCTACATAGTACATCGGTGCAAGTTCTGGTGTAGTATAAGTCACATGTTCTTCCATTGGTGGTGGATGTGAATTATAGCAATCTCCTTCTACCATTATTGTAGATGGACTAGTCTCAGCATAGGGTGTAACAGACACTAATGCTTGTTCATCTATGACTCCCTTTGAATGCATGTACTTTATAGGCACTTCATTATGTCCAGGATATGGAGGTTGTTGACCCAACACAGGTTGAGGTCTTTCCATACCCATCGATGGTCTTTGAGTTGGGGCCATTAGACTGATATTTGTACATGGGTTGTCCTTGTGGCCTCATAGGCATGTATTGAACATTTCCATCATACTTTGGTCGGTAATAGCACTCATTGGTCTCATGGTTGGTCCATTTTTCCTCGACTGCACACCATTTCTGTGGCCTAATTGGTTGTCCTTGTTGAGGTATCTCTTGCCCTTGTCCCCTTATAGATGCTTCTTGCATGTTATTCATCATGTCATTCAACCTTTTGAGCATGTCTTCTATGGCTGTAAGAGGTGCTGTAGCAGCCGTTCCCGTTACCATATACATGTGGTAGTGATGTGTGTGAACACACTTAGGACCGTTGGGGCATTTTTTCCCTCACTAGGAGGTTTTTCCCCTGTGCATTGTATATACGTCCGTCACTCTAGGGCTATCTATCTTTCCATTGCACACTAAGTAATATACTCTCTGTTGTGTGCCTTGAGCTTCCTTCATCTTCTCCAAGCTGTGTGTTTTCCGACAACCCTAATTCCAACAATTGGTATCAGAGTAGGTTGCGTTCTCCCGGGCTTAGTCGCCAGCAACTCCAACATACGCCTGCTCACTGTCTCCTGATTTCTGTGAGCTTTGGCGAGTGTCAACAGGTCGACAAACACTTCGGGAAGAATTGTAGAGCTCAGTCTGCTCAGATTATCGATTCGGTCTCATTTAGGCCTTTCTTTCTACTAGAGGCAGTGCTGCACAGGTAATTTCGTCATTTTGTGCAGGATTTTTGTTAGTGCCACTTTCTGCATGACAGGTTACTTACAGTTTTCTACGGTTTGTGCTATATAGGACGTGTTGTTTCCGCTTTGTTTCTCCTCTTTTCAGGCAATTTTCAGATTAGGTGCAGCATTTGTCACGGCTGACAACAACACAGATGTGTTCAAGATGTTTGCTGCTGCTGATAATAAATTCGATGGGGACAATTACCCTATGTGGGCTTATATGATGCAACATGTCCTTGTGTCAAAGGGCGTTTGGAATATTGTGCAGGGCATTGATGTATGCCGTGGTTCTGAGGATGTAGGCGATGTTGAGTATGTTGCAGGTTTTGGTGGCACGATTGTTGTTGCCAGAGCTGTTTTGCCTACGGCTGAGCACACTTGCTAGGATGTATTAATGCGCAGGCTCATGCGTCTGTGAAGCGCACTATTACTCCTCATATTTGTTCAACAAAATCTGCAAAACAGGCTTGGGATATTCTAGTTGTGGGTCTTTATGCAAGTCACAATGAGGCTAAAATGCATTGTTGCGTAAAGAGTTGGAGTCGAAGATTATGCATGAGGAAGATGAGATGGACACTTTCCTTGCTCGTGTCAAGGATATCAATGAGCAACCTTTTTCTTGCAAGCGAAGTCATTTCTGACAGTTCCCTTGTGCAGACTGTTCTTGATGTTTCGCCAGATTCTTACCAGACTTTTGCTAGTACTTCGAGACGGAAATCCAGAAGTTGTCAAGTTTGATGCATTATGCACATTGCTGTTGCAAGAGTCACTTTTCAAAAAAAAGAGGGCTAAACAGCGTGTAGTTGAATAGGCCTTTATTGCTGCTCAAAGAAAAGGTGGTAACAACAATGTAGCCATTTCTCATGGTTCTTCTGCGAGTGGTAAATCACCTATTCCTAATCCTTCTGCTGGCAGCAATTCGTCTGGGAATTCTGGTGAAAAGGGCAAAATGAAGATGCGTTGCCATTATTCTAAAGCTACTGATCACTTGATCAAGCAGTGTCCTAAGTTGAAGGCAAAAGAGGCTAAGAAGAAAGAGGTTGGTTCTACTTTAAATGTAGCTATTGTTGAGTGTTTTGTGAAAGAGATTGTGATGTTGATGTTGATGAAGAATGGGTTCAGTTTTTAATTTTGTTACCATATACATGTGGTAGTGATGTGTGTGAACACACTTAGGACCGTCGGGGCATTTTTTCCCTCACTAGGAGGTTTTTTCCGCCATGCATTGTATAGACGCCCATTGTCACAAATTGGTGACGTGGCTGCCCAGTACACACACACACACATCCTCTCCTAGCATGGATTGCAGGTTGGCCAACACCGGGAATTTTGCGAAATGCTGACGTGGCATGACTGTACAGACCGCCCGGAAAAAGCGGCGCATACCACGGAATTCTGTACTGCTGTTGACGTGGCAGCCCGCAAATCTTGACGGATTTTTCGGCGTTGTTTTTACAGCTTTTGGCTACGCAAGTCTTGCTTTATTTTATGAGAGAGAGAGAGAGAGAGAGAGAGAGAGAGAGAGAGAGAGAGAGAGAGAGAGAGAGAGAGAGAGAGAGAGAGAGAGCCTTGATGCTTTATTTTTAGAAGGCTTTTGATTTTCAGCTTTTAGGGGCTCTGCTTTTAGCATCCCTTGTAATCTTTAAATATGTGGGCAGGGCCTCAC
The DNA here is from genome assembly GCF_014529385.1 of Adiantum capillus-veneris. Taxonomy (NCBI): domain Eukaryota; kingdom Viridiplantae; phylum Streptophyta; class Polypodiopsida; order Polypodiales; family Pteridaceae; genus Adiantum; species Adiantum capillus-veneris. The sequence goes on along the minus strand of NC_140944.1, from coordinate 137,535,708 downwards.
AACTCAGAGCATTTGGACGCAGAGTCTGAGTGTGAGCGCCTGCCTATACTCTTGTACTTTGAACATAGATTAATACAAAAAGAAATACCGAAAGGGGCGCCAGCTTTTGGAGCCAATATCTCTAGGCACGGAACTCCGCCGGGCTAGTGTCGAATCAATTGTGAATTGTGAACTATTTTGAAGTGATTATTCGTGGTGTCGCGGTAGATTCTCGACTTGGAGTGTCCAAGTTTGCTATAGTGGTACCGGAGCACGACCGATTTCTCTCGTACAGGAAATCCGATCCTTTTTACGCGGCACCTATGGCTTCAGGCAAAGATCAGTCGACTTCCTTTGCATCCAGAGATGCGGGAAGAGATCACAATGAAGATTCACGCGAGGAGTACGACCTGCCTCGGTCTACTCCGGCGGAGCGTCGACAATTGATCGGCGATGAAACAAAGATGATGCTTAATTTTGCAAAGGACCCGAATTTGCAAAATATATGAGCCAAAGTTCTTTTGATGAGGTGCACACGCAGTGGCGGCAGACAACAAAACCACCTTGCAAACCCGCTCTCAAGAAACCTCCTACTTCTTGGAAGTATACAGAGCAAGAATTAGAAGAGGTGGTTGATGCACGAATTGCTCAGCTTTTTGATGCGCAGAACAAAGCTAAAAAAGCACGACAAAAAGCAGAAGAAAGGCGCTGACTTCCCGGGTTATTTGGGTCGTTAGTCTACATTTGAAAAGGCAGAGAAACAGAAGAAGCGTGTTCGATTTGAAGGAGTACCCAGTTCTTCTTCTTCCTCTTCTTCTGAGAGTTCTTCTAGCTCCTTTGACTCGAGCGAAGAAGACAGAAAAGGCAAAAAGCGAAGCAAAAAGCAACGCTTCGGAAAGGGCAAGAAAAAGGTAAATCTCGCCCCGTGGTTGACAGTTCTACAGAGGACTCGTCTTCAGATAGTTCGGATTCTGTTGACAGCAGCTTTTACGCAGAGAAGAAGAATTTTTATAAAGCCAACCAGTATGACTTTCTGGAAGACAAAGCAACTTTTACGCAGAGAAGAAGAATTTTTATAAAGCCAACCAGTATGACTTTCTGGAAGACAAAAGCAAGAAAGTCCGAGAGTTTAAGGAATGTGGAGATTCAATTAAATCTGACACGTTTTTTGGTTATAGAGATGCTTCGAAGGATTTGTCTTTTGTACAACAGTTTGACATAGCTTTCTTCGGAGGGCGTTACTCAGAGTACTCTAAGATTCGGAGAGCTGCCTCTTACTTTAAGGGGAATGCTCGAACTTGGTGGTCCACGCTTCTATTAAACAAGACAGCGCCAATTAAATGGCTGAAATTCAAGAGGCTTTTTATTTCTTCTTGGTTGACTCGAGAGTATAAACGCGACATACGAATTGCTTGGAACCATCTTCAGATGACCAAGAAGGATACAGTGGATGCTTATTGTGAGAGATTCTGGAGCTCTTTTCTACTTGCCTCTTCATTTAAGATCTCGTTCAAGGAACTAATTGAGCGGTTTACCTTGGATCTTCCTACAGAGATCCGAGATCACTCTTGGGAATTCCTTGGTACCACAAGAACAACGCCGTGGTCGACTATTGGGCGAGGAAAGTGACTTTGACCACAGAGAAGGGCAGAACCATTGTACTTGATGTAAAAATTAAGGGCGAGTCTGTCCCTATTGTATCGGCTTCGGCCATTTCAAAATTAATGAAATCCAGTTTGTTTGTTTACTCGATCTTTATGAAAGAGTTGAGTGATGAGGATAGGACAAATATGTCTAAACTTAATAAAGAACGCCAAGATTTTCTCCACTTTCATGCCGATTGCTTCTTAGAGGGCCTGCCAGGCGAGTTACCGTCCGCTCGTCTTGAAGATCATACTATTGATCTGATACCTGGAAACACACCACCGAACCAACCACCTTATCGTGTGAGCCGAGCCTAGAACGAAGAGATTATGAACCAAGTGAAAGACCTCTTGGAAAAAGGGTCTTGTCCAGGCTAGTACTTCACCGTATTGCTCTCCAGTGTTGTTGGTTTTGAAAAAAGACGGATCTTGGAGAATGTGCATCGATTATAGAGCTCTCCACAAAATCACCATCAAGAACAGATTTCCGATTCCTAGAATTGATGATATACTTGACCGACTTCAGGGATCCTCGTGCTTTAACAGGATCGACTTGAAAAGTGGATATCATCAGATCCGAATCGCGCCGAGAGATGTCTACAAGAGAGCCTTTCGGACGACTTTCGGGTTATTTGAGTTTTTGGTGATGCCTTTTGGCCTAACCAATGCTCCTGCGACATTTAACCGGATGATGGACAAGATTTTTTGAGAGTATAGACTATTTATTGGCACTTTCTTTGACGATATCATTGTTTTCTCCAAGGACGAGGCAGAACATAGAGAACATTTGCTTCAGGTCTTTCAGGCATTACGAGATCACAAGTTGGTGATTAATCGAAGAAAAGTGAACTTTTCCTACCAGAGATACACTTTTTGGGACACATTGTGTCAGCAGCAGGAGTGCAGATGGATCCGGCCAAGATAGAGACTATCCGTGATTGGCCCGATTTGAAGAATGTCCATGAAGTTAGAAGCTTCTTGGGATTGTGCTCGTACTATAGGTGGTTCATTAGAAAGTTTGCAGAGGTTGCTTCCCCTTTGCATATCTTGACACAGAAAGGAGTCCCTTTCTCGTGGGGACCCATAGAGGTGACTGCCTTTCAGACATTGAAAGAGAAATTGACTACGGGATGAGTTTTGACTTTGCCGGACTTGTAGAAGTCTTTGAAGCATATTGTGATGCTTGTGGTCGTAGTATGGGTGCGGTCTTAATGCAAGAAGGTCATGTCATTGCTTACGAGAGCCGATTGTTCTCAAGGCCGGAATTGACAGCACAGATTTATGAGAGAGAGCTTTTGGCGGTTATCCATGCTCTTACTCATTGGGGGCATTACCTACTCGGAGCGGATTTTAATGTCTTTACAGACCATCGCTACTTGCTATCGGAAAAGCAGATGCGGTGGGCGAACATCTTGTCACAGTTTCACTTCCAGATTGTCCATGTTCAGGGACAGAAGAATTTGGTGGCAGATGCTTTGTCTCGGAAGCCGTTGGTTCTGGCTATTTCTGCGATTCACCATAGGAGCTTCGAGAATATGGTCGATCAATATGCCACAGATACGGATTTTGCAGACGTTTTCACATGGATACAGGATGGGGAGACTGTAGCGGGATATTCCATTCGGGATGGCTACTTGATGAGGAAAACCATGTTGTGCGTTACACAGCCGTTGAGGGAAAAGGTTATGACGGAATGCCACTGTCCGCCTTTTACGGGTCACCGCCGCATTGCTACCATCTTGAAAGGGGTAGAGAGATACTTCTTTTGGCTGAGACTCAAGAAGGATGTGGACGAGCTGCTTGGTATTCCTGAAGGTCAAGTTTGACAAGCATAAAGCATAGGGATTGTTACAGCCTTTGCCCATACCGGCCCCTTGGGAAAGTATTGCAATGGATTTCATTTTTGATCTCCCGAGAACACAGAGTGGTCACGATGGTATCTGGACTGTTATTGACAGATTTAGCAAGCAGGCTCATTTCATTTCAGTGAAGAAAACAGTCAAGCCAGATCATTTAGCGAGACTGTTTGTGGCCCAGATTTTCAGATTACATGGCATGCCTAAGACGATTGTCTTCGACAGGGACCCCAGATTTACGAGTTTGTTTTGGAAGGCAATTTGGGAGAACATTGGCACGCGGTGGCAGTTCTCGTCATCTCTCCACCCGTAGACTGACGGGCAATCTGAGATAGCCTACTCAGTGGTTTTAGATTTATTGACGTCTTACATCTTAGATCAGGAGACACAATGGGAAAAGTATCTATCTTTGGTGGAATTTACCTACAACAACACGATACACTCTTCGACGGGGAAGGCGCCATTTGAGATTATTGAAGGTGTGGCGAAGGTTCCACCCTTCCTAAGCACGAAAGATAAGATTTTTGAAGCTGATGAGTATACGCGCAACTTAGACACAGCTTTTGCCAAGGTCCGCGAGGCTTTGCAGAAATCTCAGGAAAGATAGAAAAAGGCAGCAGATCGCCATCATCGTGATTTGAAATTGAAGGAGTGATTGGGTGCTCTTACGTTTTGAGAAGGCACGCCTGAGAAAGAAGAAGGGAAAGGAGAGGCTTTTTCCAAAGCTTAGTATGAGATACTATGGATCTTTCCAGATCTTCGGAAAGATCAATGATGTCTCCTTTCGACTGAAACTGCCTGACACTTGGAGGATTCACAATGCATTTCATGTGAGTCTCTTGAAACCTTTCAAAGGTGATGTGCCCGAAGATGGGGAGTTTGATGAGCAACCTGAAGTGGAAGAAAACGAGGAGATCCTTGTTCCTGAATAGATTTTGGCACATAAGGACAGAAAGAATAAGGGCGGTTCTTGGTTAAATTCAAGAACTATCCTGCATTGGATGCGAAGTGGATGGAGGAGGAGGACCTAGCAGATACTCCTCAGATTGTGAAACTTTACCTTGAAGCTTTTGATTTAGCATAGTCTATTCCAAATGGAACCCCGAATTCAGCTTGGCCGGAGATCTGGTGCAGTGGGTGTGCACAAGAGGGGAGTTACTCCGCTCTTTTGTCAACAGATGCCTCGATTTTAGAATACTAGAGTCATTGATGTCTCTTTGAGCTTCAGGGATACTGAGAGCTAACAGTATTCTGCTGTATGACTTTATGAAATGGAATTCCCGAATATGAAACTGATTTGTTCTCGACTTGTTTTTAAGTGCAGGAACTAATAGACGAAATGATTGCAGCATTTTGGTCTGAATGATCTTGATAGACATGGTTGCAATAGGGATTAATCAATCGGGCATCTTTGAGGTCTGAGTGGATCTAGATGCGATTGCTAATTGCATTGCCGATAAATCATGGTCTGAGATCCGAATGAATGTTGAATGTGATTTGTCATGTGATGTCCTGTGATGTCTAGTGATGTCGTGTGATGTGACTGTCGATTGGTACATGTGCTAGATGTGTGTTCCTAGTGCGTAGGTACTCACAGTCAATGTCTGCTAAGACAGTTTATGGCTTTTGTCTGTTTTGCAAGCGTAATCGAGGGCAATTACAATGCTTTAAAGAGGGGGGTATGTCACAAATTGGTGACGTGGTTGCCCAGTACACACACACACATCCTCTCCTAGCATGGATTGCAGGTTGGCCAGCACCGGAAATTACGCGAAATGCTAACGTGGCATGACTGTATGGACTGCCCGGAAAAAGCAGCGCATACCACGGAATTCCGTACTGTTGCTGACGTGGCAGCCCGCAAATCGCGGCAGATTTTTCAGCGCTGTTTTTACAGCTTTTGGCTACGCAAGTCTTGCTTTATTTTATGCGAGAGAGAGAGAGAGAGAGAGAGAGAGAGAGAGAGAGAGAGAGAGAGAGAGAGAGAGAGAGAGCCTTGATGCTTTATTTTTAGAAGGCTTTTGATTTTCAGCTTTTAGGGGCTCTGCTTTTAGCATCCCTTGTAATCTTTAAATATGTGGGGAGGGCCTCACAACTCAGAGCATTTGGACGTAGAGTTTGAGTGTGAGCGCCTGCCTACACTCTTGTACTTTGAACACAGATTAATACAAAAAGAAATACCGAAAGGGGCGCCAGTCCTTGGGGCCAATATCTCTAGGCACGGAACTCCACCGTTAGTGTCGAATCAATCGTGAACTGTAAACCATTTTGAAGTGATTATTTGTGGTGTCGCGGTAGATTCTCGACTTGGAGTGTCCCAAGTCCGTTACATCCATCACTTTAGGGCTATCTATCTTTCCATTGTACACTAAGTAATATACTCTTTGTTGTGTGCCCTGAGCTTCCTTCGTCTTCTCCAAGCTGTGTGTTTTCCTGCAGCCGTAATTCCAACAAATTAAGTGGGTAAAGCCTCGGACGATTGGGCAAGCACACGGTAACAAGAATTATTACCCTATTTCAAAATGTAGAACACATTCAGGAACCAACAGATTAAATGGTACCTTGACAGGGTTTGTTTGTTGGTGAAACTGGAGTATATTTCAAAAAAGAATTATGCTATCCTTCATGGAGCAAAAAAGGGTAGGAAAATTAGATGGGCAAACCTGTTGTTTCAAAGGTTGAACATAGAGCTGTATGTTAAGAAGAAAAGTTTTTATGTAAAACCATCGTTGAAGCTGAAAAGGAGAAAGCTAGACTTGCAGGAAACTGAAGAATTCAAAGGCACTTTACTTGCAATTGGAAAAGGGGAGAAATTAGGTTTGATTGTCAGATTGGACTTGCACATGCATACAAAGCTTTGGAATTAGTGAAGAATTTCATTGGTCAAGGACTACATTGTGTTGCAAAGAGAGAAGTTTCAATTGCAAGGACAAATTTCAGAGTTGCAGGAAGTGTCAAAAAGATCTGAAGAGGATGCAAAGTTAATTCAGGACATGGATAGTCTATAGCTGCTTTGAGAGAAGACTTGAAGAAAGCCAAATGTTGTCACTTTTTATAAAACACATTTGCACAGAAGGGAAAGCACTGCAGAGAAATTTCAGGAATCGAGAGACAAGTGATTAGAGGCATTAAGTGAACAAATGCATTTGCTGAGTTCTGATCACTCAAAGTTGTATTCAGAAAATGGTATTTTATTGAGCAAGGTACAAGCATGCAAAGAGCTGGAAACAAAGCTTAGGGAAGTATGTGAGGATGACATTGACCTGGATGGATGGTATTTGTCCACACAAGAAGTAGATGTTTTGAAGTCAGAGGTGAGAAAGCAAGGTGAACAAGTTTGGGTGGAATTGAAGAAGAAATTATTCTCCTTGGGAACAAATCTCACCAAATTTTTACAAAAGAAGTGGCAAATGCTGAGTAGATGGTAGAGCTAAAATCAAACACAACAACCAAGAAACATGCAAGTTGCAGCTCAGGGATAGGACACAGATATAGGAAACATGCAGGGGACTGCAACTGAACATGATCTTTTTACTTTGGTAGAGGTTGCAAGACAACAAGATTTAATGAGAGGAGCAAGGATATGGAAGAGGTACAACAATATGTTGAGGAGACTACAAGAGGGGAAGCTGAAGCAAAACAAGGGATTGCAGAAGTGGTTCAAGAAATATTAGGGGAAAAATCGGTTCAGGTTCAAGGTAAAAGCTTGGGAGTAAATCATGAAAAGAATTCAGAAGAAGTTGAGAACTTGAAGGCACAGCAATTAGGGGATGTGGTAATGATTGAAAGTGCTTACTCTTTGGGGGAGCCCTCAGGGGACCAAAGGTAGCAATATGCATGATTGACTAAACAAAAGTGTTTTTAAACACTGAAGGGTTTTGAAAATGGAAAAGGTGGTAACTTTAATATGTGAATACATCTTGGATTTGGTTCCAGGTACTGCAATCCATGTGGAAGAACTTACCAATACCTGATTTTGATGGGTCAAGGGATTTATGGGATTCAAATCAAAAGTTTTGACTTTGAAAAACTTTTTGGCCACCGGGCTGTGCCACGTGTTAAAGTCTAGTAGGTTCTATATTTACAGTTTGGTTTTTGTAGTTTTTCAGTACGTGGTCAGGATTTGTAATGGGAAATGAACATGCCTCTTCATGGGGAAATAAAAATGTTTTGTACGGCATAGTTGTAAGGCACATGAACGAAGAAAGAAGAAGAACCAAGTTCTCTATATTTCCATGGTATTCTTTGAGTTTCCGTGTTTCAGTTTTTGTTCAGTGCCTTTAGTAATCTGCAGTAACCCGCGTCTTTAAGGAAAGTTTACTGTACATTAATGGAAAGCTTTAGTGTTAATTATTCTCTATGCTCTATTGTTACGGAACCCCATAACATCAACGCAGTCTCAGTGTGATGGCTAACTTAGCCATAAAAAAATCATATTTTCTCTTTTAATGTTTATGAATTATAAGGTTGAAAAATGGAATAGGGCATGTGCCTTTTGTCTACTACAAGCAGATCTGAATCCTACTATTGATCTAGAATACACGTGTGATGTTTGACATTTCATACAACTATTTTTCAATACATATACATACATGCATAATGTATAGTGGCGTTTCAGTCAGGCGTTTCACCAAGCCTTCATAGTGGCTGAGACTTTTTGGGGTGAAACACCCCATTTCGGCCATGAAATGTTTCGGGGCTGAAACGTTTCGCATGTCCAGTTCCTCTCCTAGATACCACCCCTCGCGGTATTTGTTTATTACATTAAAATTTAGTTCAATACATAAAGTATTGAGAGAGAGAGAGAGAGAGAGAGAGAGAGAGAGAGAGAGAGAGAGAGAGAGAGAGAGAGAGAGAGAGAGAGTCACAAAGTGATGACGTGGCATACCCAACTGGAAGAGAAATGGCCGACTAGACAAGAAAAACTGAACCGAGAAGATGGGCTGTGGGCCTATGAGCTGAAAAGAACTTATTAAGCATTGGTCGTGGGCCCAGAACCCTAAAAGACGAAAGCTTGGACTTTGTGAGAGATTTTCGTAAATAGTGCTGACATGCTGACGTGGCAATCTGTACGATGACGTTGCAAGACAATACAGACTTTTTTGCATTTTGCGCTGCTGGTGCCACATGGTAGGCTATATGGATTTCCACGATTTGCGTTGGGCTGATGACGTGGTAGCTTTAGTGCTAGCTTTTGGGATCAGATGCTTTTGGGTCAAAGTGCTTTTGATCGATGCTTTTGGGGCTCTGCTTTTGGGCATCCCTATAAGAATAAAAGAGCCCTTGGGCCTTTCACTTTGCAGAGCATATGGACGCAGAGTCTGAGAAAAGAGGACCCTCAGGAGTTGTACTTTGTAGTGATCAATAATAAAGAAATACCGAAAGGGGCGCATGTCCTTGGGGCTAGTGCTTTTGGGCGCGGAACTCCGCCGTGCTGTGTTGGCTCTCTCTCTCTCTAAAGTTTCTGTTCGTGTGTTGCTATTGATTTCTCGTTTGGAGTGTCCAAGCTTGTAAGAGTGGTATCAGGGCTCAAAAAGATTCTTCTTCTACGAAGGATCCGATTCCATCTGTAGCACGTAGGTTCTCAATGAGAATTTGACAGAGCAGACAAGATTTTGTTTGTGAAAGAATCTTCGTGTCCTGACCCCGGACTTATTAGCCACTCCCACCCTTAGTCCATTGCGCATCGGGCGTGCTCCCCGTTTTCATTGCTTTGTCTTATGGGGCATAAGCCATAAAGAACCCAAAATCACACATGGGTTCTCGTGGAGAAGCCGACAGGGATCACACCTCTCATCGGGAAGGCAAAGAAAAGTTGAAACCATGCGTGGGAACTGAAGAAAAGAATGAAGAATTGGGCAAATTTTCAACGGGGAAGTTTGAAAGAGCGGAGTACAAAAGTTGATTGCAGGTTGACACGTGTGTGGAAAGATTGATGAAGTACTCTAGAGACCCAATTTGCGAAACACTTGAAGAAGTACCCGATGGATGAGATTCACTCGAGATGGCAATAGGCCATTGATTCTCCTCTGAGGTCGGGAAGAAAGTTGAAAGCACAGACCAGTCCAAAAAACTGTACTCGCAGAAAGAGCTAGACAGAGTTCTTGACAAGAAGATGAACCAGATAATGAAATGCTTGAAGCACTCTAGGGAGAAGAGGAAATCGATGGATTTGCCTGGTTATTTGGGCCGGAAGTCGAGTTTTGAGGTGGCAAGCAGATCCAAGAAGCATGCTCGTTTCGAGGATACTCAAATTTTTCTTCGTCTTCAAAGAGTTCCAACAATTTGTCGTCCTCTAGTTCCAGGGAGGATGAGAAAAGGTGGAAGAAGCGGAGAAAAAGCAAGAGAAGTAGATTTGTGAAAAAGTCTAGAAGTCATGGGAGGCCATCTAGCAGTTCGGAGGAGGAGAGCTCGTCCTCTTCTGATAGTGAACAGATGAGTAAGAAAACCAAGGAGTTCAAGGAAGGGGGTCATGCCGTTATGTTTTGAGACGTTTTCAGGCACCGGGACACCCATTGAGCCCACGAGTTTGTACAAGAGTTTGACGTGGCCTTCTTTAGAGGTTGGTTCATGGAACATTCAAAGGTGCGAAGGGCGGCATCCTACTTGAAAAGAACTGCACATACATGGTGGTCTACTCTATTGTTACATATAGCGCCACCTGCAACGTGGGTAAAATTCAAGAAGATTTCTAGGTCGACTTGGATATCAGACGAATATGAAAGAGATGTCATCATGGCTTGGCATCACTTGAGAATGACTAAGAAAGATACATTGGATGACTACTGCTAGAGGTTTTAGGATACTTATTTGCAAGTGTCTTCGTTTTGGATGATTACTTTGGAGACGAGATTGAGTGGTTTTGTTGTGGATTGACAAAAGAGATTCAAGAGTATTGTCTAACCTAGACGTCTGACTCTATTCAGAGACTTATGGGACATGCTAAGGCAAGGATTTGGAATGCATGCAAGCTCATTGATTTATCCTATTGACAGGATAGTATCCACCTCAAGAGGGCAAGAGTCTTCAAGAGAAGATTAGATCCATCTTACGGTCATACTTATTGAACGTCAACTTCTCAGTGACTGGATTGTTGGAGTTTGCATCTCTACTTGTGCTACCTGAGAAACTGCCCACATCTTTGATCAACTCGGATTTCGAGGTGAGCACCTTCAGGACCAACTATTGCATGCGTTGGTCTCTCTGCGCCTCCCAAGGCCGCTCCCCTTTCTTCGGCCGCTATGCGTTGGGCTTCGTGTGCTTGTTGACGCTCAAGATCCATAGCTGCCTTTCTTTCTTCAGCTGCCAAGCGCGTTTGTTCACGCTCACGCTCCAAGGCTGCCTTTCTTTCTTCAGCCGCCAAGCGCGTTTGTTCATGCTTACGCTCCAAGACTGCCTTTCTTTCTTTGCGCTCGCAATCCAAGGCGGCGCTTGTTGTAGCATCATGTCCATCATCGACTTGACCAAAGCCTCCATAGGATTTGGTGCAACCCGTGGCGTAGATGGGGATGGGGAGGATCATAAAAAAATCCTCCTGGTGGGGAAACTTCTTCGTCACCATCTTCACTTTCATCACCTTCACGCAAAGTATCCATTTCGCTTCTGGTGATGACCATACGTTGAGATCTTGGGTAATTAAGTTCTCGAGAAACTTGGGTTCTTGAGGTTCTTGAGTTCTTTAGCTTGCAATCGGCGTTTGAGAAGGCTTGTCTCTTACCCGAGCTCGACTCTTCTCTGTGGGCGCACCCATTGGCGGCCTTGCGCTCACACCAAAGTTGCTTTTTCCAACCTCATGTCGATTGGCAGGCTGCTAAGTGCACGGTCCGCTCTCAATGAGTGAAAAGAGGAACAAGAGGAGGCTGAACAAGCCCTTCATTCTTGGATTACCTGTCACTCTTCAAAAATATGATTAGGAATCAACATGCCCAAGTGGACTTGGGTTACGTGCGATTGCAAAAAGCAAAAAATTTCTTGTGGTTCTTTCCTTGAGTGATACAGGACACTGTCAAAGCTCTGATACCAATGTAAGGTGCAGCGGAAGTGAATGTTGATATTGCTCAAGATGAGTGCTCCGAACTGTGCTCAAGGGTTCTTTTTACTTACGGAAGGGAGAGCCTTCCGTTCTTTAGTGAGAGAGTGCAGTGATCACGAACAAAGTGAATGCTAGTGTGAATAAAGGTGTTGAGACTGAGAGAAAGAGAGAGAAGAATACGACACCAGACGGTTCTCAAACCCCCCTCTCTATAGCGAGAGAGGTCTATGCTATAGGTTGCACAAATATGGTACAATGGTCTAGATGCAATGGACTTGCCGACGATGTTGATGACAATGATGACGACGGGCTGAAAACTGAAAACGCTAGGGCTGAAATGCTGAAATCTACAAAATGTTGACTTTTTGCTGAGTATTGACACTATGTCGAGGAGGATGGCGATGATGACGACTCGACGACGATGTGCTGAAAACGTAGATGCTGAAATCTAAAAACAACGGGCTGAAACTGTAAACGCCGGCTGACTTGACGAAGGATCTGCTACAGGTAGGTGAGATCTGCGAGGCTATGGCTAAATCTGCAAATGTAGATGGCTGAAAACTGAAAACTGAAAACGCTGATCTATCTGCAAGTCTAGAAAATGCTAGGGCTGATCTACTTAAGTTTGCTTAAACGCTAGGCTGATCTGCAAATGCAAAAACGCTAGGTTCGGTGGACTGAAAACGCTAGGTTTCCTGCCGGTCTTGCTGAGAAGATGCACTCCAAGTTGCCTGAGCTCCTTTTGCTGCTTTTGCTTCTATTGAGTGACCACTGGGTTTCTTTTATATTTCCTTAGCAATTTGCCCTACTTACTTTTCCAACAAAAGTCATTTATTAATAAATAAGTGAAAAATGTGTATTATGGGAAAAAAGGGGTCTATGCTCTTTAAAATGTTCATGATGGGTACTGAATGCCATGCTGATGATTATGCTGCGTCACGTGACACATTTAACCCTATGTGTACGTGGACAAGCTACAACACGACCAGGGTTCAGTTCAGTCAAGTCAGTCTAGAATAGGAAGTGATCTGGCACTTTTGTGAGTCTGTTCGCAGACCGTGCATGTCCAGACACTTAGAGTAGATGCATATCCTCTGGTTGCACACAACATAATCATTAGATTTCCATCAGAACCCATCAAGAGCATTTTTACAGTGCATAGACCTATTTTTCCTATTTTTGACATTTTTCACTTATTAATTTTAAGTGATTTTTGTTGGGAACTGGGTAGGGCAATTTTGCTAAGCTTGTATATAAGAAAACTTAGTGCTAGCACGTTCTGGCAGAAGAGGCAGTAGGAACTTCGGTTCAACAGGCACCTTCTCAGCAGGACCGCAACAGGCCTAGCGTTTTTGCAACACAGCAGCAAGGACCTAGCGTTTTGCAACCACAAATCAGCCCTTGGCTTTTTTGCATTGCAGATCAGCCTCGGCGACCACAAGACACAGCAGATCAGCCCTAGCGATAGCAGATTCCCCAGTGACAGCAGATCAACCCTAGCGTTAGCAGTTTCCTCAGCAAAGATAGATTTCAGTCCCTAGCGTTTTTGGTTTGCAGGTCCACCTCAGCGTTTTTGCAGATTTTCGCGACGGAATCAGCCCTAGACTCGGCGTTTTCAGTTTTCAGCAGTCAATTTCTGCAATAGAATCCCCAAACCTCGCAGATCTCACCTTCCCGTAGCAGATCCTTGCCGCACATAGAGAGAAATAGATAGAGAGAGAGAGATAGAGAGTGAGAAGATCGACACAGTACTGGGGACCAGAAGATGGGCTGGTTCCCCCCCGTAATAGTATCTTTATTACCGAGGAAAAGTCTATACAAGCACTTGAACCGAACGTATTACCACGTTCGTTCTAGAATAAGACTTGATGGTTCCTGGAAGCCTCGGCTTCCTATTCCTAGGGCAAAACCCTATTCCAAGGAACTTCCGTTCCTTATTCCAAATCCTCGAGAATCAAGGTTCTTGCCTCTGGATCTCACCTTCTAGACTCAGGGCATGACATCCCTGCAACTCTTTTCTAACTCTGTTTCCGGAGTCCTCTTCCTGCAGATTAACTCCGCTTTTGTGGACACGAAGTCCTTCCCTTGGGAATTTCAACTTCCGGATCACATCTCGAGAGTCTACCTCTCTTCGATCCGTGGATCTGCTTCCCAAACTTGGGTACGAAACCCTTGGGCTGATCTGGCTCTGGTTCCTCATAGCGCTTTTCTTCTGCAGAGGCTCATGCCTTCCTCTGCTCCTACTTCCTCACGAAGAGGAAGTACACCTGCAATCAAATACCTAGAGATCATAACATGAAAATCGTACCTTCAAAGTCTCACGCTCGTAACGCAACTCGGTTCTCGAAAAAGCAATTTCCCGGAAGAGATCTCTACATAGAAAATCCTCTCTTCCAATCCTACACACAAAAGAGGTGTGTTCGAGAGTTCCTTCTCGTAAATCAGCCCCGTCTACGATGTTTATGGGCTGAAAACAGAGAAAAACAGCAACTTGTCGCAATGGAAACACGCTCCGTAAGCACTTCTTCGCGAGGGAACTCGCGCACTGGGTCTTGGCGACATGTAGTACACTGGGGGCAGTCATGGGCACCACCGGCAAACGTCTTCTTTGCGAGTGAACTCTGCAGCACCTTCTCCTTCTTGCAAAAACTGATCCTCCCCTCTGAGTGAGGGCATGTGATGCTTTTATAGCTCCTAGCCACGGGCACAATAGCTGTCGCGTAGAGATCGCGGCCATTTTTTTTTTTTAATAAATTTTTTTTCTCCTTTTTTTTTTTTGGCTGTTCTGCCGGAAAAAGAGAGAAAACGCTGGCTGATCAGTTGCCCTATTTATCAGATAGCTGCCCACTTATTAAGTGGGTGACCGGCGTATTTTAAAATAGTCTGAATCTGCCAAAAAACTCAATAAAACCTTATAAGTTAAAACAATGCTTTCACAACACTTCCCAGACGTCACTGGATGCAATCACATGCGCAGTTGCAATGCAGACACAGACTTCTTCGCGGGAAAGCATTTGCTTTCTCGAAAAGCAATTCCGCTTCCTTAGAAAGCATCTGTATTTTCCTCAAAGTTTCCTCTGAACCCATCTTCATTCAAGTGCTTGCTTTTCCTTGTGCACAATTCTAACACAGTTCGGAATTTCCTCCTGACTTTGGATATTCCCTTTCCGATGCACTCGTCACCCACCTTGTGACGCATCAGGAATACCCATCACCTAGTCCTTTCCTACGGAACTTACGGTACAATCTTCTTCATGATGTTGTATGTCACCCATTCTATGACGCATCAGAGATGTCCGTTCCCGGATGGTCGGATACTTCTTTCCGATGCTCCCTGTCACCCATCCTATGTGACGCATCAGAAGTACCCGTTCTTGGTGGCCTTACAAATATTCCCGTTCTCAGTGCTCCCGTCATTACTTTGAATGATGCACTAGGAATATTCTGTACTCGGATGTCTCCAGTGAGAAAAACCCTCTCACTTAAAATTCCAATAATTCATTTAGAATTATTTTTCCTGTTGTTCCAAGCGAGAAAACCCTCTCACTTATAAATCCAATTATTCATTTAGAATTATTTTTCTAGCAGATAAAGCCCATTTAGCAATACCATTGTTTGCGTGTGTTTGATGAACGGTTTGACACTCGGTCTATATGTTCATCTACATTGCATGCACAGTCTTTAAAGAAGACTAGAATTTTTCCACTCACTTTACATGGAATGGGTATGTTCATGTTTTTGTGTTGGAAGTGGTTTCATGAATTTTCATCCTCGGAGATTCTTGAAGAAGGTAGATGCATGACTACAGACGAAGTTGAAGCATTGAAGTAGCCTCAAAAGACTTTGTGTCGCTTTCGGTGCGGTCCAAAGAAGAAAGCGTTGCAGACCTTTATGAAGTTCAAGTATCGCATGACCCACGCATCAGAGTGGGCCGGCGAAGAGTCCTTTCCAGGATTCCAAACGCTGTTGGCGATCTCCTTCGACGCCTTATAGTTCGGTACCAATACCTCACTTTGAAAAGGAGGGGATGTCACATGACACATCTAACCCTATGTGTACGTGGACAAGCTACAACATGACCAGGGTTCAGTTCGATCAAGTCAATCTAGAATAGGAAGTGATCTGGCACTTTTGTGAGTCTGTTTGCAGACCGTGCATGTCCAAACACTTACAGTAGATGCATATCCTCTGGTTGCACATAGCATGATCTTCAGATTTCCATCAGAACCCATCTGGAGCATTTCTACAATGCATAGACCTATTTTTCCTATTTTTGACATTTTTCACTTATTATTTTTAAGTGACTTTTGTTGGGAACTGGGTAGGGCAATTTTGCTAAGCTTGTATATAAGAAGACCTAGCGCTAGTACTTTCTGGCAGAAGAGGCAGCAGGAACTTCGGTTCAACAAGCACCTTCTCAGTAGGACCCAAGCAGGCCTAGCGTTTTTGCAACATAGCAGCAAGGACCTAGCGTTTTGCAACCACAGATCAGCCCTTGGCGTCTTTGCATGGCAGATTAGCCTCGGCGACCACAAGACATAGCAGATCAACCCTAGCGATAGCAGATTCCCCAGTGACAGCAGATCAGCTCTAGCGTCAGCAGTTTCCTCAGCAAAGACAGATTTCAGCCCCTAGCGTTTTTGGTTTGCAGGTCCACCTCAGCGTTTTTGCAGATCTTCGCGACGGAATCAGCCCTAGACTCAGCGTTTTCAGCAGTCAGTTTCCGCTGTAGAACCCCCAAACCTCGCAGATCTCACCTTCTCGCAGTAGATCCTCGCCGCACGGTCAGATCTAGCGTAGTTTGCAGATTCAGCCCGGAAAACGCAGATTTCAGCATCTGCGTTTTCAGCGCGTCGTCGTCCCATCGTCGTCACCGACATAGAGTCAGAATTCAGCAAATAAAGATTTGCAGATTTCAACCATTAGCATTTTCAGATTTCAGCCCGTCTCGTCGTCGTCCTCATCGTCGTTGACATCGTCGGCAAGTCCCAAGCATTGTAGAGATGTGTGCAATCAATAGTAGACCGCTCTCGCCATAGAGAGTGGGGCCTTCGAAGGAGGATTTGACACCATACTGGTGTCGTATTCTTCTCTCTCTATCTCTCAGTCTCAACACCTTCATTCACAGTGTTCACCACTTTGTTTGTGTCCATTGCACTCTCTCACTAAAGGAACGGAAGGCTCTCCCTTCCGTAAGTAAAAAGGAACCTTGAGCACAATTCAAGCACTCATCTTGAGCAAAGTTCAACATTCACATCCACTGCACCTTACATGCTGTGTGCAATCAGAGGATATGCAACTAATCTAAGTGCCTGGACATGCATGGCCTGCGCACAGGCTCACAAAGGTGCCAAAACACTACCTAAGCTGACCTGAACCCTAGACCTGAGATAGCTTGTCCACATGCACATAGGGTTAGATGTGCACGTGATATCAGGCACCTGCTATTTTTGAATCGCCAAATCAACCACTTGCTATTTTTGGGTCGCTTAGTCAACCACTTGCTATTTTTGGATTGCCATTTCAACCACCTTCTATTTTTGGGTAGTTGAGTCCACCACTTGGTATTTTTGGATCGCCATCTCAACCACCTACTATTTTTGGTCGGCAAGCTCCTCAAGCTCCTCTCCACTAGGCGCCCTATAAGCTGCTCAAGCTCCTAAAGTAAAGTTTGCGTAGTCAACAATTGTCACATTATGAGATATGGGAACGATTTCATTCTCTCTTCAGAGTGGGATTTGGGCCTTTGTCCAGGATGATGATTTACACTGATGAAGGATGCCTTGGGATATTCTTGCTGGAGCTACGCAGGCACAGACATGCTTCATTATGGAGTTCTACACACTCTAGCAAAGGACCATTCAGAGGTAGCTGACAGATCTCTTCCAGAGCAGCAGCTCTCAGCAGGACCCCATGACACGTTAGTTTTCAGCTCATGGGACTCTCCTAGATAGAGCTACATAGATTAGTAGATCTTGACGCTCTCATGCTTCTGGGAGATCACCTCACCGACATATTCACCATAGCCACATCTAGGCCATTACTGAGAGGCATAGAGTAGCTCCTACGAGGTTCTTTAGAGGAGATTGATGCCATGATGCATCAGCCCTTGAGACTGCATGTGATGGTACTTATAAGGGCAGCTCATCAGGCTTTGGCAGATAGGCAACCAGCTGGCTCTACTGGTTCAATTATTTGTTCATATTTTAGCAATTGTTACCTTAATCTAGTGTATTTCTTTAGTGGACATGTGGATTGTATGACGACAATGTAATTTTCTGGTCTCATAGGCTGAGCTCGTCTACTCTCTCAATTCCGCTGTATCCGACATTGGGCCATGAGCTTGTCATCTTGTTTGCCTTGTTTGCTGCAAATTATGCAAAATTGCAGTTATATGGTTTGATGGTTATGTCGTATTGTGGCAACTCTAGGACCAGCATCTCCTCATAGGTCATTTTCCGCTTTTCCTCACATTATCTAAGGTATATAACGTTGCAGCTGTCTGTTTTTTCCTAGTTAATTTCTTGCTTTAGCTTTGCCTCGTTAAAAGATGACAAATTAGTCTGGCTGTATCTGACCAGTTGTGTTCAAATCTAGCATTTTTCTCTTAGGGTTTAGTAGTTCGTATGACGATGGTCTCTCTCTCTCTCATGCAGGCTTTAGCAGGCGGTCCTCTAGTTCAAGCTCGTAATTTTGCAATAATGACTGGAGTAAATTCAGGATTGGCTTGTGCAATGCGGCGAGCAAGAGGAGGCGTTGAAGATTTGCAGACAAGGTTGGGTATTTGTTTGGTAAAGTTTTGTGTTCTGTCCTGGACAGCTGAAAAGGATTTACATGTTTGTGTTACATTTTACAGTGTAGTATCTGGTTTTGGATCGGGTGCATTGTTCTCTTTAGTCAGTGGTGTGGGAGGTCCGGATAGATTCTCCAATGCTGTTATGACCGGAGCATTGTTTGCTCTTATACAAGGGGGCATGCACAAGGTGTGCTACAGAATCCTCAGTAAAAAGCATGATTACAACATTATCAATAAGGACTTCTTCATTCCCTCTTCCATGCATATTGTGCATGTTTGTTCTGATTCACCTTCCTTCGGTGGGTTTGTAGCTGGGTAAAGCTGCTCAACCTCCTCCAAATGATATTTTCTACATCAATGGAAAGATGATGCTACACAATCTTGGCTTGGACCGCTATGAAAAGAACTTCAAGAAAGGCCTACTCACAGATAGCACTTTGCCTTTATTGAATGATAGGTAGGTTGTACTTTTGGTTCAGCCTGTTTACCTGAAAGCTCAATTGCTCTGATAAGAAAAGATAAATTTTTACTTGCTGCTGCAGTGCATTGCAAGATGCAAAGATCCCACCGGGGCCTAGGCTTCTCATCTTGGATTATGTGAAAAGGTGATATTGACTTTACTTCGAAAATTTGATGGCTGGTATGCCGCGTTATTTGTGTTATATAATTTGGGTATTCTTTCTTTTTGCAGGAACCCACAATTGCGCATGGGATGAGGTCCAAATTATCCAGTACGGCGTGCACAGACAAATTAGTGCATTCTTTACTGATTTCTCGCAATGTGAGAGTATTCAGCCTTGTCAACTTATCTTGTGGATTGCAGCAGAGAGGTGAATTTATGCTAGCAGATTATGTCTGTAAATACCAAGCCATTGGTATCAAGCTCTCGCTCTGTTATACTCTTGGTTTCTAGTCTCTAGGCTTGTGGGCTTGTTTTTACCTTCACGCTTTCAAATCTTAGCTAAGTGTTGTTAGCACCAGCCAATTTTATGGCTAATTATATGAAAGAATGCTAGAAAGGCAATTGATTTTTAATTCTTGCAGTACACAATGGTTGGAATCTTCGGGAAAGGCTGTAAGGTCCTTTGGAAAGCTTCATTGGGGCAATGCATGACGGCACCTTGTTAGAACTAGCACTGTTGCTTTTACAGAGCACAGAGGGGATGATGAAGGTTGGATGTTTGATAGAACAAAAATAGGCACTTAATTCAACGTAACTGTCATTTAATAATTGATACTTTTAACTCCTCTCAAATGGCATTTAGGGAACTGCTAAGGCTCACTTAATCCCTTCATTTTTATAAAAACGGATGACTTAGGTGAGAGGCTTGAATTCTATGTATTAATGTATTCAAATCCTCAGTTGGATGTGTTTATACAAGTGATTCAGCAACCAGAACGAGGGCACTTCAGGTGTTGATTGATAATAAGACGGGCCGCCTCTTCGTACTTCCAAATTCTTTTGAATTAGTATGTTGATGCTATCATCGGTTCAAATGAGACTCTGGTTCTATAGGATGCTTGTGTCCGCAAGAAGTGTGACATCTATAACGGATGAAACAGAAGTGCTCCACCCAGGAATAAGTGGCGGCAAACGGAATATTGGGGCTACTAAAGGCTTGCAGTTGTTTTTGTTTTGGTGCCTCTCATTGTTAAGTAACGTTTGCTGTAACATGATTCTTAAAGGCCTAGGTGGTGAACTAATACAGAGATCTTGATGATTGCATAGACCGATATTGTATCACCATTGATATATTCCAGATAAGTAATGTAGACTGGGCAAACAGCCCTCCCCCCCCCCCCCCCCCCCCCTTTTTCCGTATTGCATTGCAACAAGAACTGTCTTGACGTTATTAATCGTGTCTCCACCATTAATGTTTTGATTATGCATGTAAGCAGGCCCCCCCAATTCATTCTAAATGGAAAATCAAATTGAAGTTGGCATCTCAAGGGTTTTAGCCTTAGAGGATGTGTTTGAAGTTTAACCTATTCTCTTGATTTTCCAAGTGAGGGAGCGGGTAAGCTTTCTCTAGAAGTGGTGTCTTATTTAATTTTGCCTTCTTACCCGATACTCGTTCTTAATTTGGGAGATATGCATACTCAATAGTTAATTACTGGTATTCTGCTCATCTCTCCTGTTCTCACTCAAGATTTCATTGCATCTCAACTCTGACACACAGCCATATAATTTTGTCGTTCAAAACAATTGTTATAAATTTTGCAATGCTTATTATCTTTGGAGTGCACTGCATTTTGATAATTTTACAAAGTCTGACTACTTATGAGAATGAGTAATAATAATAATAAAATAATATATATTTAAAGCCTTTAAAATACTAGAGTCTGTAAGACCAGGAATCTTACATCCTCGTGCACTTACAAAATCAAGGTGTCCTCAACCTTGCTCTGGGAAATTAATGATAAGTATATCTTCTCATTCCCAAGTGACATCTATTGAATAAGTAGACCATTTTATCAAGTGCCCATTGATGGTGTATATCTAAGTGGTCTAAAATGAGTTTGAAGTATCTCCGCAGGATAGACTTGAGAGGCACCATCGAAAGTGGTGAGAAGATGAGAGTCATGTAAAATGTGAGCAGGGGCAGGGATATAATTCTTAAGAAGAATAACATGAAAAACATTATGCTCTTTAATGAGACTAGGAAGTTGCAATTTTAAGTTGGATTATTACTCTTCAAGATCGGATACGGTCCACAATACCTAGCATTGAATGTTTTGCACTTTCGCACAAAAAGAGAGCTTCTTTTTTATTCAACTATGAGAAAAGACCATATCTCATTTGTCAAGGATCTTGAGAAATTTTTTTGGACGTGTAACTTTTTTGCCGGTCTTGAGATCCTTTGATGTCTTGATAAATGAGCTGTGTTTGAAGCTCCATTTCATCAAACATTCCTTTGGAAGCTTGCATTCTTATCAGAGGACTCATCCATTTGAGTGGAGTGTTCCCTTGGCACTTGGAGTTCTTCCATACGTCTCCAAAGCTTCTCTTGAGGAACCATGTCAAAAGCCTTCTTGATGTCCACAAACAACAATACAATCCTTACCTTTTAAACGACTTTCCTTTGTGAGAACTCAAAGAGTGACAAGTTGATCGCTATGATGTTTTTGAAAACCTACTTGTCCACATGTAAATTTTCCATTCTCTTTAGCCCATTTACTTATCTTTGTTTCCACAACACATCCAAACAAGTGTGCCATAAGAGAACCAACCATTATAGTTCAATAATTGTTTACATTGTTTGCATCTCCCCCTTTATGTAAAGGTTTGATCCAATTTGTGATCCAATCAAGAGGCATACCATGCTAAGTGCAAGGCTAAACATATCAGGTATCCAACAATGTGTTTCCTTCCTTGTCCATTTCAACTACCTTGCGAGTGGCCAATTCCTTAAGCCCTCTGCATACATCTCCAATGGTAAAGAAGGAAGGCATATATGAAAAACAACCATGACATGGCATCCTTTTGTTAGAGTTTTGGCATCTCAAGTGAACCGCCCAATGTGACCCATTATTTATTTTGTCTTTTAGGTATTTGTTTTACTTATTTGTCAAAGTTTGGGTAGAGCAATTTATTGAGGTTGTTATATAAGCAACCCCTTTCTTCCATTGTATACACATTCAATTATTCATTGCCAAGGTTAATCTCTCTCTCTCTCTCTCTCTCTCTCTCTCTCTCTCTCTCTCTTTGTGTATCTCTACGCTTCCGCATCGTCAACTTTGACATGGTATTAGAGCCATTGGTGGAGCTCTGTGTTTGAAGACTCTTGGAGTAGGTGGAGTTGCACAAAGAAGAGAAGAAGAAGATTATCTCCCTTGTTGTCGACAACACTCTATCCCCCCTCTGCTCCCAACGTTCTAAAACTCTCCCTCTACATCCCTCCCCATCGTGAGCATCTTGGGCGGCACCGTGGTCTCTTCCTTGTTCCAACGTTTTAAAATGCAGCACTTTGATCGCCGATGGAGAACAGCTCTGGACGCTTTGTTGCCTCCACAAAGCCGCCGCCCGTCCTTGCTGCACCTTGCCGCTAGCGTTTTGAAATGCTACACGGCAGCCCCCTTTGGTGATGGCACTGCAACCCCCTCCCGGTCCCCATTCCCTTGCTGCGTTCTGAAACGCCTATTCGGCGACTCCTTTTCCCAGCAACGTGTTAAAACGATGTCTTGCCCCCTCCCCCCTCCCGTCCATTCCCTTGTTGCGCTCTGAAATGCCTAGTTGGCGACGCCTTTCCCCAGTAGCGTGTTAAAATGTTGTCTTGTCCCCCCCCCCCCCTCCCCCCCCCCCCCCCCTTCCTTCTTTCCCGACTTTGCTCTACTAGCGTTTTACAATGCTGGCAGGTGCCCTGTATCGGGAAGCTTTGGAATTTTTCCAAGGGGCACTCAACAGAGGAGAGCCAACCGGAGATGGAGAGAATTACGAAGCAAGGAGCTTGCGAAGCAGTTTGGGAGAAGCAAAGTCTTAAAGAATCTTGAGGATCTTGAGGAGAAACTTAGAGCAGGGAGATTGAAGCTCACGAGGGGGGTCTAAAAGCACCTTTTTTGCGGAGCGTCTTGGGAAATTTCAAAGTGTGGAGCCCACTTCGTGTGGAGCTCTCTGTGCAGAGGAGTGGATTATCTTGGAGAATTTTGCGGCTTGGTCAGTGTGACCATCCTTGGAGTGCGAGAAGACGTCCGAGATTTCCAGATCTTGAAACTTCAACATGGCCCCCCCTTGCTCGAGCGCCAACGACAAATTGAACAACAATAACTAAGCTCATTGGAATTTGATCATGCGACTCTAGTTCTCACGGAAAGGCTTATGGGATATTGTCGAGGGCTCGGAGCCCTGTCCCACGAGGGATCCCAACAACAGGTATATCCACCTTCAAGATGACGAATATCTCAAATCGTGTGTCGATTGGGATGCTACTAATGTGAAGCGAATGTCGGCCATTGCAAAATTTCTTACAAAGGACCTTTCTCTAGCCATTTAGACTTTGAAGACTGCCAATGATATGTGGTTCAGGCTCGTAGGAATGTTTGATCGGGAATCTACGATGTAAACCCTTCTTGGACAATTATTTGCCATCCACTTTCCATGAGGAAGTTCCATGCAATCATTTCTTATGAAGTCTAAAGTTATTCATGATCAACTATCAACTATGAAAAGTGCACTAAGGAGTCCTCAATTAGCTGCTTTGGTTCTCACGAAGTTGCTTAAGGAGTATGAAACTGTGTCTAGGACACTTCGGCTACAAGTCACGAAGGAAAAGCTAGAATTTGATGATCTCAGATCTTTTCTCATTGAGGAGGAACATGTTGATAACTCAAGGTAAAATTCAGATTTCTGAGATAGGTGGGGAAGCACTTGCTGCTTTGGATTCCAAAAAGAGGACCAAGAACCATTGTTACAATTGTGGCAAGCGTGGTCATTTGGCCAAGGATTGAGATCCAAAAGCAAAGACAGAGATTCTACAAAGGACAAAGATAAAAGCAAGCAACAGGAGGAAAGCGGCAATAGTGACCCAGGGCAGGACAACACAGTGACTGTTGGTGTAGTGGAGTCTACACTGGCAAGGTTTCCCACCTTCTAGTCACATGGAGATCAGTGTCACCACTAGCTTCAGCCAGAGAGAGGCTTGTGAGTGGCAGAGAGGGGCAAGCAATGTTCCCTATACATAATTTGGATCCTTGTGTTCTTTGTATGCAATCAAAGATGGTTTTAGAGGATAGCATATAGTCAATTACACTATCTCCGTTGTGTTTTTTACATGTAAACCCATCAATACCATTCCATAGAGATAGACCATTTGCAGTGAGCATTTTGGTGCCATTGCACATATTTAGAAGCCACTTGCCATAGGGATCTGGCTCTTTCTTATCTCTAGAGGTTCGATTATACATGTATATATCCTCAAAGTCTCCATGAAAGATGCGGCATGTCAAATTGTTGTATGTCATGTTGCAAAGTTCTTATACGTGCAGATGAGGAATGTAGAAGTGAACCCCAAATGTAGATGTGCCATTACATGTGACGTTTATGCTGGGTATGCAGACCATGTGGCCGTACCCACATCTTATTGACCCATCTAATGGATAACCTTATCCTTTACTAAATATTTAGAATAAGGACTTAATGGGTTTCCTTCTTCACTGCACGCACATCTGCACACCACATGGCACCGCATTTCCGCCCTCATAAGTGATATCAAAGCCAAACATGACTTTCTCCCCGCTTTTTGCACGCATGCAACTTTCTTAGCCAATGGCTAAGGTTGATGAAGAAGCAGAGTAAGGTGTTGTGTGGAAATTAGCAACTTGCTCATCATTTCTTTCATCAAACTTAGCAACAAAACATTTCTTGCTAGCCATGTGAAACCTCTTTTATCACCCCTTCTATTGTAGAGAGTGACAATACCACATCCCCAATCATATATAGCTTTGGTAATTGCCTATAATCATGGCCTTCCAAGGATGAGACGGAAAACACCAATACCTATGGACACCAAATGGAAATTGACAAGTGCTTTAACATCAAAGACATCCACCTCCAAGTCCTTTATGATATTCAAACACCTCACCCCTCATTGGTTTCCAAGCTATAACCAAAATTTGAGTTCTTTACCATGTTCAATCCAAACTTTGAAACACAATCTTGAGTGATGACACAAGACTGTGCACTTCCATCAATATAGACTTGTCCAATTCTTTGAACAAGAACAACGTCAAGGTTCGCACTGTGAATCTGAGTATCTTGTGTAATGCCGCATGCCTTCAAGGTGCAAGAGCACGTGATTGCATTTGGAGAGATGCCCTCTCTCTACATCAACAAAAATAGCGCACTTTGTGACCTTGACCGTGTTGGACATATCCTACAATCAATTCACTCCAAGAGACAACATTTTGAACAGGAACCTTGTCGGGGACCTTCGCGCTCTAGGAAGTGCATCGCACTTGGCGTACATATTGCCCATCCTACTCTATAAGACAACATTGCGGAGTCGAGGACTTGTTGAACTCTGAGAAATGCACCGTCCTCTCTCTGCATATGTTGAAAACATCCCACAGTTTACTGACCCCGACCACCCTATTAGAGATAACATGGGCTTGCTGCACTTTGAGAAGTACACCGCACTTATACATACTGACTAACGTGTTGCCCAAGTATGTGTTCTTCCCAAGTAATTCACGATAACAAATATCAACAGGTATCCTACTTCCTTGTGTAATGCCACATGCCTTCAAGGTGCAAGAGTATGTTATTGCATTTGGAGAGAATACCTCTCTCTACATCAGCTGAAATAGCCCACTTCGTGACCTTGACCCTGTTGGACATATCCGGCAATCAATTCACTCCATGAGACAACATTTTGGACAAGAACCTCGTCAAGGTTCGCACTGTGAATCTGAGCATCTTGTGTAATGCCGCATGCCTTCAAGGTGCAAGAGCACGTGATTGCATTTGGAGAGATGCCCTCTCTCTACATGAGCTGAAATAGCGCACTTTCTGACCTTGACCATATTGGACATATCCTGCAATCAATTCACTCCATGAGACAACATGTCGAACAGGAACCTCGTCGAGGACCTATCATGCTCTAGGAAGTGCATCGCACTTGGGGTACATATTGCCCATCCTGCAATCAATGCACTCTATGAGACAACATTGCGGAGTCTAGGACTTGTTGAACTCTGAGAAATGCACCGTCCTCTCTCTGCATATGTTGAAAACAGCCCACAACTTTTTGACCCCGACCACCCTATTGGATATAACATGGGATTGTTGCACTTTGAGAAGTACATTGCACTTGACATACATACTGACTAACGTGTTTCCCAAGTATGTGTTCTTTTCAAGTAACTCACGATAACAAATATCAACAGGTATCCTACTTCCTTGTGTAATGCCGCATACCTTCAAGGCGCAAGAGTATGTGATTGGATTCGGAGAGATGCCGTCTCTCTTCATCAGCTGAAATACCCCACTTCCTAACCTTGACCGTGTTGGACATATCCTGCAATCAATTCACACCATGAAACAACATTTTGGACAGGAACCTCGTCAAGGTTCGCACTGTGAATCTGAGCATCTTGTGTAATGCCGCATGCCTTCAAGGTGCAAGAGCACGTGATTGCATTTGGAGAGATGCCCTCTCTCTACATCAGCTGAAATAGCGCACTTTCTGACCTTGACCATGTTGGACATATCCTGCAATCAATTCACTCCATGAGACAACATTTCGAACAGGAACCTCGTCGAGGATCTCTCTCACTCTAGGAAGTGCATCGCACTTGGCGTACATATTGCCCATCCTGCAACGAATGCACTCTATGAGACAACATTGCGGAGTCGAGGACTTGTTGAACTCTTAGAAATGCACCGTCCTCTCTCTGCATATGTTGAAAACAACCCACAACTTTCTGACCCCGACCACCCTATTGGAGATAACATGGGCTTGTTGCACTTTGAGAAGTACACCGCACTTGACATACATAGTGACTAACGTGTTGCCCAAGTATGTGTTGTTTTCACGTAACTCACGATAACAAATATCAACAGGTATCCTACTTCCTTGTGTAATGGGGCATGCCTTCAAGGTGCAAGAGTATGTGATTGCATTTAGAGAGATGCCCTCTCTCTATATCAGCTGAAATAGCCCACTTCCTCACCTTGACCCTGTTGGACATATACTGCAATCAATTCACACCATGAGACAACATTTTGGACTGGAACCTCGTCAAGCTTCACACTGTGAATCTGAGCATCTTGTGTAATGCCGCATGCCTTCAAGGTGCAAGAGCATGTGATTGCAGTTGGAGAGATGCCCTCTCTCTACATCAGATGAAACATCGCACTTTCTGACCTTAACCGTGTTGGACATATCCTGCAATCAATTCACTCCATGAGACAACATTTCGAACAGGAACCTCGTCGAGGATCTATCGCGCTCTAGGAAGTGCATCACACTTGGCGTACATATTGCCCATCCTGCAACCGATGCAGTCTATGAGACAACATTGCGGAGTCGAGGACTTGTTGAACTCTTAGAAATGCACGTCCTCTCTCTGCATATGTTGAAACACCCCATAGATTTCTGACCCCGACCACCCTATTGGAGATAACATGGGCTTGTTGCACTTTGAGAAGTACACCGCACTTGACATACATACTGACTAACGTGTTTCCCAAGTATGTGTTCTTTTCAAGTAATTCACGATAACAAATATCAACAGGTATCCTAGTTCCTTGTGTAATGGGGCATGCCTTCAAGGTGCAAGAGTATGTGATTGCATTTAGAGAGATGCCCTCTCTCTACATCAGCTGAAATAGCCCACTTCCTAACCTTGACCGTGTTGGACATATACTGCAATCAATTCACACCATGAGACAACAGTTTGAATAGGAACCCCGTCAAGCTTCGCACTGTGAATCTGAGCATCTTGTGTTATGCCGCATGCCTTCAAGGTGCAAGTGATTGCATTTGGAGAGATGCCCTCTCTCTACATCAGCTGAAACAACGCACTTTCTGACCTTGACCATGTTGGACATATCTTGCAATCAATTCACTTCATGAGACAACATTTCGAACAGGAACCTCGTTGAGGACCTATCGTGCTCTAGGAAGCGCGTCGCATTTGGCGTACATATTGCCCATCCTGCAATCAATGCACTCTATGAGACAACATTGCGGAGTCGAGGACTTGTTGAACTCTTAGAAATGCACCGTCCTCTCTTTGCATATATTGAAAACAGCCCACAACTTTCTGACCCCGACCACTCTATTGGAGATAACATGAGTTTGTTGCAGTTTGAGAAGTACACTGCACTTGACATACATATTGACTAACATGTTGCCCAAGTATGTGTTCTTTTCAAGAAACTCACGATAAAAAATATCAACAGGTATCCTACTTCCTTGTTGTAGCGCGAATAATGTATCGTGCTCTCTACAGTGGGTGGTCCTCAGTGCAATGTGCGTGACGATCTCACTCTGACATCAACAGAGCTCACAAAGACACAACAGTAGACCAGAACATATTACTCGACTATCTCAAAGACTAATACAGACTCTGGCATGGCAGCACATGCCGGGATGGTGAAGACGTGCTCTGTGTATAGACTCACTCTAGACGACTACGTACAAGCTCACCTAACCAAACACTACTACTCATATATATCACCATAAAGAGCCACCAACGGCTCATAAATGTCAGCCATGTGGTGACCTGGCCATGAGGTCCACTAGACCACCGTTGGTACCCTGCCACGTATCACTCCCCAGGTCAGAGGGTCCGTCCAGTGTGAACCAGACCAAGTGTGACCAACTGTCCAACTGTCCAACTATCTGTCCTGTGAAGTGACACTGTAGCCTGCTTGCAGGTTGCCCGCCACAAGATCGCTCACTATCTCGGTCAGAGGAATACTGAAAAAACTGTGAAGGAAAACCACTAGGTACTGCATTCGTACATCTTTCTTGAAGCAGGTGTTAGGCCCATGACCTTACATACCTCAAAAGTGGAGTTAAAAACACTGCACTGCTCGCAATCGCCTTAAGCCTCTAGCTAGGAAGGAACCCAGTATGTATGATTGCATAGCCTAAGACTCCCAATTGGCAAAAAAATTGAGGCTCTACAGCAAAGAGATAAGCTCAGTTTGATTCCAGCGCATCTTTATCTTCCCTAACCATAGTGATAGGAAAATGACCTGGTCCATGCTTGCAGTTGCACATGAACCTTGCCACACTTTTTGCAACAACTTCTTCTTGAAAAGAGGGATGACCATAAGCCCAAGTAACACCGCAAATAAGGTTAAGATCATCATGATGGCAGAACGAAAAAGGGGGAAAAACTTTTGGGGGGCGGGGGGGGGGGGGGGGGGGGGGGGGGGGGGGGTTGAGGTTGAGAGAGGTGGGGAGGGCTAGATAGGGGCTAGTGGTGGAAGGGGGTGGGTAGGTGCGAGGGAATGTGAGGGGGTTGGATAGGGGCGAGGGGAAGGTGAGGGGGAGGGTAGGGGCGAGGGGAACGTGAGGGGGAGGGTAGGGGCGAGAGGGGGTGGGTAGGGGCGAGGGCGAGGGGTGAGGGGGGGAGGGACTAGGGCGAGGGCGAGGGCGAAGGGGTGAGGGGGAGGGACTAGGGGTGAGGGGGAAAGGAGGGGTAGGGGGTGAGGGGGAGGGTAGGGCGAGGGCGAGGGGAGGGGGAGGGACCAGGACTAGGGCGAGGGCGAGGGCGAGGGGTTGAGGGTAGGGCGAGGGGTAGTGAGGGGGCGAGGGCGAATAAGAAGCACCCAACTATCATGACCAATACTGATATCATGATCTTGGAATTCATCTTGCAGGACGGGCTCTGTGAAGGGAGTTTGCTAGACGCAGAGGAGAGCTTTGTTCTGGTCGGAGAAGCAGACACCACAGGGGTTGATGTTTGAGGGGTGGTTAACTCCTGTAGGGGAGATTTCTTCTCGCTTATATACTTTTTCATAGGCTTTCCAAATTCAACGGCTTTCATCAAGAGGGCTTTCACCGAGAGCACATCAGGAGTATCTTCTGTGACCTTCGACTCTTGAGCTGGCACATTAGGTTTAGTGACTGTTGAAACATTTGAAGAGGGTGTATCTTTAGGCCAAGAGTGAATCTCCATAACAAGGCATAGATTTGGTAGCCTCCAACCACTCGAGCAGATCTTCATCTGACCCTACTAGGCAGTTCTTGTTCAGGTTTTGTTTCCATTGACAAAGAAACTTGCTGCACCACGGGATCCATACCACCTTCTAAGAGAATGGGTTGCATCGAGGAGCCAGAAGTATGTATCCACATTGCGTCGTTGACCCAATCATGAAGTGCTTTAGTGTGTCGTAGCCATGGTCTTCCAATGACCAAAGGAAATCCGCCCTCAACCTGGGGAAGACGAACCACAACAAAATCCAAGTTAAAAGTGAAGTCTTGTACCTACAGAGGCACATTGTCCACTATGCCCACTTGGTAGACTGTCCGCTGGTCGGCCAATGTAACTGTGAAGGGAGCAGGGCGAGTAGGCTGTAGACCTAGAGCTAACTTACGTTTATGCCATGCATCAGCTATAGGATATATATTAGGTAGTTCATCCAAAGATAAGACTCCCAAAAATCCCCTAGTAGGCTCCTTCTTCATAGGACCACGTGCTTCCCTTGCCTCATCAACTTGGGACACATTTTTGTAAGTTGACCAAATGTATTTTTTAGCCTCAAATCAGCCCTTAAAATATAGTTTGGTTTTCTTTCTCCCAAAGGAGACTCAGATGCATTATGATGCTACTTTGGCCTTCTTTTCTTCTTCTCTATGCGTATACCTATTTCCACCAGTTTCTTCTTCTCTATGAGTGTACCTATTTCCACTAGTTTCTTCTTCTCTATGCGTATACCTATTTCCACCAGTTTCTTCTTCTCTATGAGTGTACCTATTTTCACCTATTTTCCTCTCTTATGGCTGGTACCTGTATCACTCATCTCTTGATTTATTATAACCTTTTTACCTATAGGCATGACCACAACTCTTGAATCATCCTTATACTTCTCAAAAAATATTATGCTTACCACTTTTGTTTTGCTCCTCTTTAGCTATCTCTTTCTCTTTGATCTATTACATAATCTCAAGCACAAGTAGGAATTTGTGGTAAAAGAAAAACACATCACCACCCATTCTCCTTGGCTTGTTACATCAAGGGCTTATATGACCCCATTCATCACAATTGTAACATTGGAACATATCTCTTCTAGATATGCCTTTTCCTTTACTACATGTAAACCCTTCATTGTTTTCATAGCGACAACCATATCTATAACCTTAACCTCCTATACCACCCATCATATGTACACTAATACTCTTATTTAGAACCACATCCTTTGGATTCTCCTTACAAAAAGCGTCCACAAATTATTGATTATACCTTGGCTCTTTGGTGAGGATCGTTGGTTGCTCTATAGACTTCACTTAAACCTTTGGTTCAACCTTGATTGAAAGACTAAGGCGTTCTACTTTCCACTCATTATTCTTAGAAATTTCAAGTGCTTCTTCAAAGGTCTTTGGTTGCTTTAGGTACACCTTCAAAAATAACATGGTCAAACTTGCAAGAAATCTTCTTTAACATGGATGAAGAAACTTCAACATCTAAAGATGTACGCCACTTTTTCCACATTTCATTGAATGCCAAAATCTTCTATAGACTAGCCTTCACCTTGTATCAAGCCTTGAATAGTCTACGCCATACTTTTCAAGCTGTTGAAATTGGACCAAGAAAGCATGCCTTGCCATGTCACAGGTCCATAACTTGAGGAAATTGGGATGATTTTAGCTCTTACTCATATTCTTTCAACCAAATTCTAGAATCTTGCTTTAGGAAAAATTAGATAATTTGTAGTACCAAAGCTAGATCTTGCTTATTAGCAAGGTCTAGCTTATCAACAAGAAGGCAAGAAAACTCCACTTGTTCAATGAAGCCTTAGAACTCTCATTGGATTTGTCATGGAATTTTTGAAAACTCATTGCCATACCTCTCAAAACCTATAAACTTAAGTTAACTCAAAAGTAGTTCCTCAATGGGGGCATGAAAATTGGGCAAAGCAAGAAACGACGGAGATACCTCTATAGCTATGCCACCCAAGAGCAGTCAACTATCAAAATCATCACCAATAAGTATACCAAAACAAAGCACCAACCAAAAGGAACATGCTCCTGTAGGAATTTACAAGCGCACACCCACCCAAAGGACCACGCAACATAGGAGTAAAATCCTATCAAAGCATGGATTAAGAGAACATGCCAACCAATGCATATGAGGAAATGACCTCCTCTTCCATGACAAAAAGAGAGTATATTGCCATGGCAGATATGGAAATGGAATTGGTCATTGGGAT
The DNA here is from genome assembly GCF_014529385.1 of Adiantum capillus-veneris. NCBI lineage: Eukaryota > Viridiplantae > Streptophyta > Polypodiopsida > Polypodiales > Pteridaceae > Adiantum > Adiantum capillus-veneris. The sequence goes on along the minus strand of NC_140944.1, from coordinate 137,503,520 downwards.
GAGACTATCAAAAGAGAGCGTGAATACCAAAGAATACAAGGTCCAAAAGCCATTGCATGAAGAGAGAGAGCGAGAGAGGGATAAGGGGCACGTTTTTTGTACAATGTGCACTCTTGGAGCCCACTACTCCATATTAATATAGTGTTGTAGATTTCAAATGCATTGAATAATCGCTATTGAATACGCACTATGCACTCTTACTATACCACATCAAAGGCAAAGCCTACACAATTTAGACATAAAGCCTATTTTGTACATGAACATCATCACAATGTGCACATCAAAGCACGTGAGATTTTGATAATCTCATCATGGAAGCTTCCTTACTCTTTTTATGCTAGATATATCCAAATGCACCACATACATGTCAACCAAGCTTTGGAGCTTAATTCCTCTCGTGGCTTCATTCTCAATGCATAACCAAAGACAAAATAACTGAAAGTGGGAGCACTGAATAAAGTATTGGATGGTTACACTATAGCCTAGCCATTCCACGGTGTCCCTCAAGAGAGCTCAATATGAAACATGTTTTATTAGTGATATCAATTGCAATAAGACTCAAGTGTGAGGGAGTTGTTGCAAGACCATTGAACATTTTCAAAAGCCTCAAAGATGAAAAACTCAAATTGAGCTAGGGTTTTAGAAAAATATACCTCTCATGATAGGGGCAAAGAAGGAGCTCACAAATATCAAAATTAATATTGGATGCCAATTTTGTATGTCAAAATCAGTTTTGAAATAGTAAGAGATGGTTGGCTTAACCATGTCCACTTTATGTTGGACATCTAGCGTATAGTCATACATCAATAATCTACAAAGAAATACAAAGAACACCTTTTTAACTATGAACAATCTACAAAAACACACATAGAATGTTGATGGTAAGGCAAACCTCAAGGATGCCATGATAATTTTGTCATTGATTTCTTTTTACCAGTCTTTGAGAATGTCAACAGACTCAGCATCCAGGGAAATATAATATTTTCTTTGAAGAAGGTCATCCTCTAAGAGGGCATCCATCATGAATCCATTGGGATTCAACAATGAATGGAGCTCTCCTTATCTCCCTCAAGCATCTCACCTTTTGAGAAAATCTCATTTTCTTTACAGGTGGGAGTTTCATACCAACTCTCTTTTTGGTTGGTTGCTTTAAAGATGCAGCTCCTTTATCTCCCTTTGAGCTCTCACTGTTGTCTCCTCGTTTGCTATCTTCTTTTGTTCCTTTGACATCTCCTAATTTGACTTCTTCTCTAGGAACCTTCCTAGCAATTTGTTTAGTCCTTGCGATATGTAAATATTATACCTAAAAAAAAAAATAGAGCCACTTTATTATCACTTTAAAAAGTAATCCACTATCTTAAACTGACTCTATATTGACTTTTTGAGGACAAAACCTTGTTAACCCTCATGCACATTCCTATCACCTACGACGAACATTGTATTATTTATTTGGTAGAGTCAGGTACCGGGCTTGTCGGTCCAATAGGAAAAGGGTAAGAGTGATCGCCGAAGAGAGGCACACTCTAACTGGAACATTCAAGGGATTAGTTGGTTAAGCATGGGCGCCCAAGTGTGAATGTGGCGATCTCATATAAAAGTCAACTAAACCTAAAAATCACTCATTCTCTCATTTGTGCAATTGAAGAGTGCTCTTGCTCCATCTCTATCTTCTTCTTCTTCATCTCCTTGTGTGTGTGTACGTGTGTGTGTGTGTGTGTGTGTGTGTGTGAGAGAGAGAGAGAGAGAGAGAGAGAGAGAGAGAGAGAGTGTGATGGAGCATTGCGGTGGCATGACGGCGGCGAGGCGGTTGAGCACGGCGTAGCGGCGTCTCCCTCTTCTTCACGGCGAGGAATCCTCCATGACGGCAAGCGTTTAGCGGCGGTGAGTGACACACCATCGCCATCTTTGAGCTTACTAGTTTAGGCTTATTGTGTGCTTGGAGCCATTTGTGTCTTGCACACAGTTTATCGGCAAGTTCCTTGCATTGACACGTGCGACATACGCGTATATTTTTGGCGCCGCTGCCGGGGAATGCCATACACTAAGCTTGAATGGCACTCTGTGCTTCTTTTATGGTGCAATTTCAACTGTAGGAAAGGTAAGGAAAGAGGGTGTGTGTGTTGAGAAGAAGGATTTTATGTTGCTACTGTGTATTTCTTTGTTAATGGAGTTTTTAAAGGTACTGTGTTTTTTCTCTGTTATAAGGAATTAGTATTAAGGTTGTTTGTAATGCAAAGTACAGTAAGTAGGAAGTAGATCTGTGAGAGCTAATGAAGTGTGTTAGTGTGCAACAGTAGGTGTATTAGTTGTAAGTAGGTAGGTAGAGTGTGTGTGTGCTCTCGTGCAGACCGCGAAGACCTAATCCTTTAAAAAAAAATTCATAAAAAAAATATATTTTAAAGGTAGGACCGGGATTGGGAATATCTCCCAGACCCAAGCCCAAGCTCACGCTGAGGCTTAGGCATCTATCGCCCTTTATAATTACGAATTTTAGCTTCGCACGTAGCTAAAAATCGACTTTTTGGAGGACCAACGGAGCTTCAAGTGATCGAACGTTCTGCTGTAAAGCACATCGTGACCCTCTAAGTGATACGCTCATTTTGAGCTATCACACACTTTAATAAAAAAAGTCGATCATTAAAAAACATAAAAAAAAAGAGTGCAAACGGACGCCTAAAAAAGTAAGCGGTTAACCTTCGAGGTTATTCGCCGACGCTTGTAGAGTGCCAAAGACACATGCATCTGCGCTCTGGTCGTGTGCTAGAGACGGAGCAACTAGAGAGAATTTTGACTTACGGGAGTTCTCATTATCCACCTACTTTAGGTTCCGGGTCCTCGGCGGGGACCCAAGGTAGTACAAACCAAGACCCGAACATAGCGGCTAGTGACTCTTCCTCTGACTATGACGTCATGGAGGGTTTCCCAATGCCTAATCCCGATAGCTCAAGCTAAGACATGCATGCCATGGGTCCATGGTCCGGGCCGAGCGTACTTAGCCGCTTGAAAGAAACCTTTAGTAGAGCCACTCGCTCCGAACATGGAGCTATTGATGTAAATGAGGGGGGTGGGGAAGTAAATTCTCCATTCATGACCAACGTAGAGCCTATGCCCTTAGAGAATGTGCACGTGAATACTTCATTCACTGCACCTCCTGACTCTTTAGAGCTATTCCCCTCCGAGTTCATATTACCCGATGGTAGAAGCCTTGCCGAAGTGCAAGAGGTTGAGTGGTATATCCTTGCAGCGAGGGAAAAGGAAGTCGAGAGCTTACGCAAGACGGAACAACAAAGAGAGTTAAAAGCGAAAGACCCTGTGTCAATATCCTTGCTAAGAGATCAATCAAGTGCTCCTGACTTAGCAACCGCTAAGGGCCAACCCCTAGAAAGCAACATTGCATCTAGCTCAAAGGACACCCCTAGCACCTCAATCCTAGATGGAGCGTTCTTAAATGAGAATTGGGAGCACGAACTACAAACGGAAACTCTGACCGACCTATACACAGGTCACACCTATCATGTGGGTTGGTTAGATGTCCTAGAATCCACAATGGGTGCTACTAGTGTGGAGGATCAACAACAAAGAGTTTGTGAGGTCATCCATAGGGTCATTGAGTTAGAGAGACAGAACAAGGGGATCAACATGCCTTCAACGGGTCTCATGAGATTCTTAGATACAGAAAAGGCTAAACAACCGACCTTATCGCAAATGAAGACTCCTTCGGTAAGTCTGATGGATCCTCCATATGTTGTTTCTCCATGGGTCTCAGTGCAATCTGAGCCCACAAGTGATAGCTTCACCTTTCCAAGTCTAGGTCATCTTTCCCTTGATGACACCACGGCTACCATGCCTACCCTAATGATGGGCATGCCAAGAAACATGCCATTGACCTCATTTGTTAGTAAAGCATTGCTACATGGTAGCTCAATGCCTGCAACAATACCTACAAGTGTGTATCAATCGTATGCACCTATGGGTCATCGCACTCATGTAGTTCCTACCCCTCCCACTGTTTCAACTACCTATGCTCCACAACCACGACACCCAAGTTCTTATTTCCATGGGACTATACCGGCTAGCATTAGCATGTCGCATCCGACGTCTGCTATGCTTAGGGCCACACATATGAACTTTGGGCCACCACATGGCACAACATCGTACCCAACGTGGAACCCAAGGGCTTCCTATGCACCAAGCCCAATGCCAATACCTACTCCACATGTAGTCTCTGGAGCGCCTTCATCCACAGTGCCTGCTCACTTAGGTGACTTGGCAACATTTGCTCAAGCTATTGGTCGATCTATTGCTGAGAATATGCAACATGCCTGATAGAGAGCCTAGAAGTAAGGCAGTACAAATAGCCAAGCTCACACAAAAATTTAGTGGAGACGGGGATGTGAGAAAGCATATCGAAGTGTTTGAACAAATATGCGATTCTCTAGGAGAACACAATGACCTGCATAAGAGTAATACTTTAAGCCTAACCTTAAGTGGAAAGGCTGGGGATTGGTATAGAACCCTAAGGGTGGAAGAAAAAACGATTTACCCTACTCTTAGGAGACTGTTCTTGAAAGAATACATACGAGAGGCAGTGCTTTGGGATGTAGCCTCTCAGCTCCAGAAAGCCCAACGAGAGGAAGGAGAGTCGGTGAGAGACTTTATTAGTCGCTTGAAGCATTTGAATTCTCGTTGTAATCCAAATGAGCGCTTCAACAATAACCAATTGCTTGATAGATTCATTAGGGGGTTACGACATGAGGATATCTACAATGGCCTAGTCATTACAGGTATCACCACTTGGGATGCAGTTACCACCAATGCGATCCAATTGGATGATAATTTAATGATTCAATGAGAAAGAGTGTCTGTTGAGCCTAAATCTATTAGCTCGCAAGCATCAGGGCATCAGCCAATGACCCTAAAGCCTATTGCTAAGGAGCCAAAGATATCTGAGATGACTTTAGCAGATCTCATCAAGGCTATTCAAGAGATTCTTAGAGACAATTGTGCTCCACAAAAAAATCATATGTATCCAAGAAGGGAGCAACAATGGTGCTCAGTATACTATGGACCACATAGTACCAGTGAATGCCCTACTTTTAGAGTAAAATTCAATGGGAATTGCAATGCATGTGGAAGGTATGGTCATCAAGCTAAGGATTGTATAGTATTTAAGCGCGCGATGGCCAATAGACCAACCTTAGCATGGACAGACACACCTCGAGTGCTCTGCATTGATGCCGGCCCCACCTCTTGAACAAACAGCACAACACATGGTCCCTAGGGCCCAAAATGTTGTTCAAACAACACCTTTATCACCTCTAGTGCTAGGACCGCAACCACCACATCCGAGAATCCCTTCAGTGAATCAAGTGGGTTGTGAGTCATCTATTGCTTGTTGGGAAGGCTGTGAGGAAGATATAGATCGTAATATTGCCTATGGGATGGATGTGCTTGAAGAAAGTCCACAATACTACATGGAGGACTATTTGGGACAAGTCAAACCTTTATATCAAGTATCTGCTCTTGCAGCAAGAGGCCAAAATATCAATTACACTGCTAAGAGACCACCTCTTCAATGTTATGAGTGTGGAGGTCCACATCGTGTAGCCGAGTGTACTATTAGGCTACAAACTAACGCCACACTAATGCAAACCAATCAAGCGAGCACGTCTACAATGCCGATACTCATGTGTAATCGATGTGTCATAGATCATTTGATTGCCCAATGTCCAAATAATCCAAATGCACCAAAGATCACGCCATTAAACTTGATTGAAGTTATCGAGGAGCCATCACAAAGTACACCTGTGGTACAAGTAAACGTACTCACACGATCGATGCTCCAAAAACAAAATTATATTCTTGAGGAAAGAGACACGACATCCATTGCCCAATCTTAGAAAAATAAGGAAACACAAAGGAAGAGATCGCAAAAAGCAGTGAAGTCAGACCCCAGTTCAAAGACCAACATAGGGACTGGTGACGACCCCGTATATTTGAATGACGCTGAAGAGGATTCCGATTCAAGTGAAACCATGGAGACCAAAACAACCACTAGGATAGAAACGAACAAGGAAGATCTTCATGAGCCACAATGGCTAGGATCCAAGAAGAAGATAAGAACTTATCCAAACCTTACAGAGGAGATTGAGCGAGTCAAGCAATTAAGGAGTTTGGTAGAAGATACCCAAAGGAATCTAGAACCAGCACCTAGGCAGATCCAGATTACAGACACAATGTTCCCTACGCAACAACAACCTCACCAAGTCCATAGACCCTTATCCATACCTAGTGTCATCCAAGAAGAAAGTGATTAAATTCATGGGAAAGTGGTCGTACTCACTTCTTGATGGAAAGAATGTTTACAGAGGGACTACTTGATCCTATCAAAGAAATGGAGATCCCATCTTCCCCACGTCAAGGGACTCAAGTGCAAAAGGTGCCGTTAAACATTCCCAAATTGATGGATTTCATGTCTTCAGAAGTTAGAACCACCATCATGTCCAAACTATATAAAGACCGTGAGCTAGTCTCAACTCTTCTAGCATTCCTCAATGGAGAACTAAAGTTTGGGCTACCACAATTTGCACAGATGGATGGTGTTAACCCTCACGGCACACGGACACCCTATCGCCTACGATGGACGTGTATTATGTATTATTTAGAGTCAGGTACCGGGCTTGTCGGACCAATAGGGAAAGGTAGAGTGATCGCCGATGAGAGGCGCACTCTAACTGGGACATTCAAGGGATTAGTTGGCTAAGCATGGGCGCCCAAGTGTGAATGGGGTGAGCTCCTATAAAAGCCAACTAAACCTAATTTTTACTCATTCTCTCATTTGTGCAATAGAAGAGTGCTCTTGCTCCATCTCCATCTTCTTCTTCTTCACCTCCTTGTGTGTGTGTGTGTGTGTGTGTGTGTGTGTGTGTGAGAGAGAGAGAGAGAGAGAGAGAGAGAGAGAGAGAGAGAGAGAGGGAGAGTGTGTGTGCGATCGAGCATTACGAAGGCACGACGGCGACGAAGCGGTTGAGCGCGGCACGACTGCAGCTTCTTCTTCATCGCGGCGAGGAATCCACCACGAAGGCGAGCGTAGAGCGGTGAGTGACACACCCTTTGCTCTCTTGAGCTTGCTAGTTTAGGCTTGTTGTGTGCTTGGAGCTGTTTGTGGCTCGCGCACGGTGTATTGGCAAGTCCCTTGCTTCGACAGTGGGACAAGGAGCGCACATTTTTGGCGCCGCTGCCGGGGATATGCCCTACACTAAGCTCGGTTAGCACTTTACGCTTTCTTGTGGTGCAATCTCTATCATAGGAAAGGCAGGGAATGAGGGTGTGTAGTTGTGTGGAGATTTCTGTTTTTTGCGTTTTCTACGTTTTCCTGTTACAGTTAGCATTTCTTGCGTTTTTGCATTTTCTGCATTTTCTGTCAAGTTTCAATTTCTGCAATTTTCTGCGTTTTTTGTGTTAAATTTTCTGTCAAGTTCCAATTTTCTGCAATTTCTGCATTTTCTGTGCTTTTTCAATTCTCTGCATTTCTTGCATTTCAATTTTTGCAATTTCTGCAATTTCTACGTTTCTGCATTTCAATTTCTGCAATTTCTGCGTTTTCTGCATTTTCAATTTTTGCAATTTCTGTGCGTTTTCAATTTTTTGCAATTTCTGCGTTTTCTGCATTTCTGCATCATAATAATAAAAAAAAAACTGGAAAATAATAATAATAATAATAAAAAACGGAAAATAAAAACGCGAGTGAGCGGGCGGTGAAATTTTTCGAAAATAAAAAACGTGACTCTTAAAACGGACGGGTTGGTTTGTATAAAAGATAGATCGGGATCATTTCCCCAAGCCCAAGCCCAAGCCCAAGCCTAGGCCTCAGTTCTCAATCTTATGATATATACTAGACTCACTCTTATATATATACCCTACTCCCTCAAGAGAGAATGAGAGCATGTGGGACAAGTCCTCCACTCTCCTCCTTTCTCTTCCCACTTGCACCCTTAGACTTTCTAGTTTGGGCCTAGTTCCCTAATGGAAATTGACAGTTTTAGGGATTCCGAGGGCATAGAGTGACCAAACGGAGGGCTGTAAAGCACGGCACGACCCTCTGGCCGATACGCTCGTTTCGAGCTATCACACGACCCATTCCATGACACGCTCTAAAAAATCTAGCAAAAAAACAAACAAAAAACACGCTAAAAACTAGTCACAAGGCCTCCTAGAGCAACTTTTTGACACCTTAGGGTATCAAAAGCACATGCACTTACGCTCTGGGCGGGTGCTAGAACACGAGCATATTGAGGGTGCCTCTGTTCATACGGACACCCATTACCCATCCACGATAAGCTCTAGACCCTCAGCGGGGACACAAGGTAGCACCACCCAAGACCCTAAAATAGCCGCTAGTGATTCCTCCTCCGACTCAGAAATCATGGAAGCATACCCTACCCAAAACACTGAGAGAGAAGGCCATGCACCTCCCGAAGCTCCACAGCCTAGTACTAGTATGTTTAGCCGTTTCATGGAAACATTAGGTAGAGCTACTCGCTCGGAACCTGATGCAAATGAAGCACACGAAGGGGGTGGGGAAGTGGACTCTCCTTTCACATCGCACGTGGACCCCACACCCCCAAAGAGTGTCCATGTGGATATCCTACCAACTTCTTACCAAGAAGGCCCTGTTGAGCTGCCTCCTTCAGAAGTTCCCTCTAGAGTACCGTTGGTGACAAGTAAAACCACGGGGAGCAACATTTCTTCTACCTCACAAGAAACCGTTAACACGTCGACTCTAGAAGGATTGTTCATTAATGATCATTGGACATATGACCTCCACACTGAGGTGTTGACGGATCTACACTGTGGCCACGCCTACCATGTAGGATGGATAGAGATTGTACAATCCACCTCTAGTGCCACGAGCATCGAAGATCAACAGAAAATGATCTGTAATGTTATCCATGGCATTATTCAATCAGAAAGGCAAAACCGAGGGGTAAATATACTCTCAACTGGCCCCATGAGATTTCTGGATACGAGCAAGGCTCAACAGCCTACTCTATCACAAATGGAGACTCCTCTAATGAGCCCCATGGACCCATCTTACGTCATTTCACCTGGGGTCTCTATGCAATCTGAGCCTCCGAGCGACAACTTTAGCTTCCCTAACTTGGCTCAACCCTCTATTAAGGAAAACACAGTGCTCACTCCAGGGATAAGCCTGACAGAGAATGTACCGATGACATCTATGGTTAGCGCAGTGCCACTACCTAGTGTCGTAATACCTAATATGGGGCCTCGACCGTATGTGCCTCTAGCCCCTTATGCACACATGGCCCCCACACCTCCAATTGTACCACTTGTTCATGCTCCTCGAGTGCCGCTCCCTAGCCCTTATCCGAGTGGACCTATGTCCGGTTATGTTCCATATCCTGCATCATCCACACATATGACAAGACCGGTACCCGTCCCTCTCCCACATATGATTCCAAGAGTACCTCCACCGGCCCTGCCTCCTCACATAGGTGACTTGGCAGCGTTTGCTCAAACCATAGGTCGATCTATCGCGGAAAATATGCGTCATGCATCTGATAGAGAGCCTAGAAGTAAGGCAGTACAAATTGCCAAACTCACGCAAAAATCAATGGGGACGAAGATGCTAGGAAACACATTGAAGTGTTTGAACAAGTATGTGATTCCTTAGGGGAACGCAACGAACTACATAAGTGCAATGCCTTAAGCTTGACATTAAGTGGGAAGGCTGGAGATTGGTATAGGACCCTAAGGGTGGACGAGAAAACAATCTACCCTACCCTTCGAAGGTTGTTTCTAAAGGAGTACATATGAAAAGGTGTGCTTTGGGGTGTAGCATCTCAGCTACAGAAGGCCGAACGTAAGGAAGGAGAGTCAGTAAGGGACTTCATTAGTCGTCTAAAGCACCTAAACTCTCGTTGCCCTGTAAATGAGCGCTTCAACAATAACCAACTGCTTGATCGATTCATTCGAGGGTTGAGGACTGAAGGAATCTATAATGGACTAGTGATTAGAGGTATCACAACCTGGGAAGATGTCACTGCCAATGCAATCCAATTAGAGGACAACTTGATGATAGCAGGCATGAGGGTGTCTACTGACACGAGATCCACTAGCTCACAAGCCATTGAGTATGAACCCATGACTGCAAAGCCCATTGCCAATGAGCCAAAGGTATTTGAGACATTCTTGACAGACCTCACCAAGGCAATCCAAGAGTCTCTTAAGGATAATCGACCCCCTCAAAATAGTCACATGTATCCAAGAAGGGAGCAACAATGGTGTTCCATTTGCTTAGGTCCACATAGCACTAGTGAGTGCCCTACGTTTAGAGTAAAATTTAATGGAACTTGCAACGCATGTGGTAGGTATGGTCACCAAGCTAAGGATTGTTTAATGATCAAACGTATGATGGCAAATAGACCACCTGTAGCCTGGACGGATGCGCCTCGAGCTCCTGTATTGATGCCTACTCCACCTGTTGAGCAACTACCGCAACACATGGTCCCTAGATCTCAAAATGTTGTACAAGCGACACAGCTACCACCTCCTGTGCTAGGACCGCAGCCCCCGCATCCAAGGGTCGCCCCTATGAACCAAGTGGGTTGCGAGCCATCAAATGCTTATGCAGATGGCTGTGAGGAGGAAATAGACACTAGTATTGCCTACGGACTTGATACATTGGAAGAATGTCCTATATACTACATGGAAGATTGTTGGGGACAAGTCAAGCCGGTTTATCAAGCTGCTGCTCTCGCATCCAGAGGTCAAAATATCAACACCCAGGCTAGGAGGCCACCTCTTCAATGCTACGAGTGTGGTGGACCACATCGGGCAGCGGAGTGCCCTATTAGGCTGCAAAAGAATGCTGCACAGATGCAAATGAATCAAGGGAGCACGTCTGCAATGCCAATACTCACATGTAATCGTTGTGGCATAGATCACTTGATTGCCCAATGCCCCTATAACCCAAATGCGCCTAAAATCACACCCCTAAATTTGGTCGAAATTGCTAGTGTGACATCGCCAATACCACCCGTCGCACCCGCTTATGCGATTACACGGTCCATGCTTCAAGGGCCAGGCCATATCCTCGAAGAGAGAGATACCGCGTCAGTTATCCAAGCAAAGAAAAAGAAGACACGAAGGAAGAAGTCACAGAATACGGAAAATTCAAAGCCAAGTTCCAAAACAAACATAGGAACAGGAGATGACCCCGTGTATATGAATGACCTCGAGGATGATTCAGATTCAATCGAGACAATGGAGACTAGAACCAATACCACAAAGGGAAAGACCGACAAAGAAAACCGTAACATGGAACCAAATGAAAACCGAATAAGAGAAAACCATAAAGAGCCTCTGAAAACACCACAAGTGTTTCCAAATCCAATCCAAGACCCCCAAGATAAACCGCAGGGGCAAAAAGGGAAGAATCGTAAAAAGAAGATTGGGACGTACCCAAACCCAATAGACGAGATTGAGCAGGTGAAACATCTAAGAGGTTTAGTGGAGGAGACTCAAAGGAAACTAGAACCAGAACCCATGCATGTCAAAATTCATGACACAGTGTTTCCCACGCAAGTTCATCCACCCCACATGAACCATAGACCGTTAGCCATATCTAGTATCATCCAAGAAGGGAGTGAGGACGGGACATCAGAAAGTGAGCATACACCCTTCTTGTTGGAAAGGATGTTTAACGAAGGAATACCTGATCCCATTGAGGAATATGAGATTCCATCCTCACCAGTTCCTAGTCAAGGACCTACACCCTGCAAAACGCCAATGAATGTTGCCAAACTAGTGGACTTCATGTCTTCTGAGGTCCGAACCACGATCATAGCAAAGCTGTATGGAGATCCTGAGTTATTCCTTGCACTTCGAGCATTCCTTAACGGAGAGCTACGAACGGGATTACCGCAGTTTGCGCAACCAAATAAGCCTGACTCGATTATGATTGATGAGGAAAATCATGTGCAATCACTTGACTTAGATGGACACGAGTCTGTGATCGAGGTACCCATTAACGAATTAGGGCAGTATTTTGAAGGCGACGAGTCTAATGTGACCCTACCCATCACTACCAAGGGATTAACTATAAAGGGAATTCTTGATGGTGGTGCGGGAGTTAGCATCGTTACAAAAGATTGTTGGGAATCCATGGGAAAACCCCGCCTCAGTGTTACTAACATTGTGGTAAAGATGGCAAATGGTACCATAGCCAAACCTATGGGGATGCTCAAGGATCTTAAGATCAAAGTTCTAGGACACAAGGTACGACATACGTTCATTGTAATGGATTTCTCTAAACACCTTATGTCATATGAAATGATTTTAGGACGACCATTCATGAGGGAAGCACAAATGGTTCACGATTGGTCTAAAAATCATGTCTATTTGCAATTCCAAGACTCTGTCCTTAGAGTGGATTTGGTGACTGGTAAGGTACACCTCTTAGGGAGTAAAACCATTATTGATCATCGCTCTGACACCACAGTTCACTCGGCCCCACTACAATATTGTTACACTTGTAAGAAGGATACAGACATTAGCCAAGATTCTCCTTATATGGATATCCTACCTGGGATGACTGAGTCGGACAATGTGAATTGGGTCCACCTAGCAGCAACCATAGACACTTGGGGAAATAGGGGGACGACCTGGGTAACACCTGAGGGGGATGAAATGCATGTACCCTTAAATATGCTACAAGCAATGCATATCGCTTCCGACAAGACTCATCCTAATGTAACGACGAAAACATACAAGTGGGTCCCTAAAGCTTCTTTAGTGACCATAGCTAATGCTGAAAAACAGTAAGAAACGTACCACTCGCTCCAAGAAAAGTAAGAAAATGTTGCGATGGATCCCTAAACGACTATTGGAAGCCCAAGGCTACTATCAAGGAAATGATCAAATCTGGGTGCCAAAACGTAGATTGTGCTCTTACCTATCACCAGACCCAAGTGAGCCCAATCCCGTAGTTCCAAAACGAATCAATGATCGTGGAAAGAAAAAAATCACAGAATGCTACACACCCGCTCCCGAGCTAGTTTGGGTACCAAAGAAAGAACGATTTGTTCCACCTAGCTCAAGAAGGGGGGAGTCCCATGAAGCTTCTAGCTCCTCATGTAATACATCCATAGAGGTAAAAGCTTCTACACAGCCTCCATCTATAGTAGTGGACCTCCATGAAGCTACAAAAGAATCCACACCTCCCAATGTTCAAGAATCACCTGATGAACCACTTCAAGTTCGATCCTGGGAGAGTACCTTACCACCCTTGCAACTTGACGAGGCACCTAGGGTAATAGAAAACTACTGGCAAAACTCCTCACCTATTACCAATTGGAACAATTGGTTTCAAAGGGTGACAAGATCATTTCAAACGGTATGATCTACCCAAGGAAGGGGGGAGTGTTTGTGGACATCCATCATTCACTTGCTTCCCTCTCAACCTTTTTCCCTGACCTCTCAATCACCAATCTTAGGGAATGTACATATAAAGCTTTATACTCACAAAAAATAAAAATAAAAATAAGGAGCAAGAGCAATTAGCAAACGAGTATGCACATTAAAAGTCAAAACATTGACTCAGACCTACACATGTCACATCTGGTACAGTGAAACAGAAACCTATGCCATAAAACACCTTTGATCCTCATCACTTGAGTGATGGAGGGTAGGTAAGATTAGTATGATAGGAGTGTTTCTGTTTTAGAGTTGAGTGATTAGCAAAGTTCTCTTTTCCCACTGATGTGCCTCCTAGAGGTATTGTTTGTGTTTCATAGTGTGTACAGGAGCGTGTTGCTATTGATAGGATTTGGACCTTCATGGAACCTTTCTCTCGTTCACACTTCAAATCAAGCGCGACCATCAACACAAACAGGTGTTTCTTGTCCATTAGCATTGCCCTTATCTTTTTTGCATCCATGTTTGTCTGCTTTGATTGTGATTGGTAGCATAATATTCAGCGCATTGGCTTAATATCAAACATTTAATTCAATGTAATCTTTTGTCATAATCACTTGTCTAGGTTTAAAAAATCAAGCAATCCGACTAAGCTAGTTTGACCAAGCTAGGTATTAGAAATCTTCTCTTAATACCATGGGGAATGCCTTCCTAATAAGCAATGGTTACTTAGGTTCTTAATCCGATTTAGGCAGCATTGTATGAAATGTACTAGGGCTTTCTAGTGGGCTTAACCCTAGTGACCTTTGGCTTAAGTATTATAAAGGGAGTTTACTAATGTGATGAGCCTGGGGAGGATAACAGTGTTATATGACCCCCCAAAGTTACAAAATTTAAATGCTGAAAATGAACAAACAAAAAATCAAAGTGCCACAATGTAAAATTTTACGCTGGAAGAGAAATCCCTGCTTAAATTGGTACTTCACTCACATGTATCGCCTATGGTACTAGAGCCCTAGAGGTTCCCAGTGTGGGCGCTTTTCCTTGAAAAGCAAAAAACCCAAGGCATACAAAATAAGCACACACATCAGAATTGAATCAATGTGAAAAGACTTTGGGGGGTCAAAGAAAAAGTAATCAATCAGGCGATGATTTCATGAGAAATTCCTTTTATGGTAGCTTAACTACAAGGTCTTCTAGATATAGCCTCTAGTCAGCCCTCGAACATGAATACTTGGCTCTCGCGATTAAACAACTTAATTGACCACAGAAAATTAAGAAGCTTACCCATGGTATTAATAGTCGATCTTTGGTGCCTTTCGACCGTCAAATTAGCGACCCCAGACTTGTTTAATTTTTTACCTTTACATCTGTTTATGCATTTGATTACATTGCAATTTAATGTTCATTGCTAACAAATTATTTGAAATTCTTTTACCAATCAATTTGTCTACCTAAAACTGCACATGCTTTTTAATCACTTATGAAAATGCAATTACTGTGCCAATGTTGTTTGATTTTGCAGTGACTGAAGAAGGCTAAGGACATTCATCTCAAATGCTCTTCCACCTCGACGAACCAGCTTCAACTCAATAGCTTCCGAGGACGGAATCTACATCAGGAAGGGGGGCATGTTAACCCTCACGGCACACGGACACCCTATCGCCTACGATGGACGTGTATTATGTATTATTTAGAGTCAGGTACCGGGCTTGTCGGACCAATAGGGAAAGGTAGAGTGATCGCCGATGAGAGGCGCACTCTAACTGGGACATTCAAGGGATTAGTTGGCTAAGCATGGGCGCCCAAGTGTGAATGGGGTGAGCTCCTATAAAAGCCAACTAAACCTAATTTTTACTCATTCTCTCATTTGTGCAATAGAAGAGTGCTCTTGCTCCATCTCCATCTTCTTCTTCTTCACCTCCTTGTGTGTGTGTGTGTGTGTGAGAGAGAGAGAGAGAGAGAGAGAGAGAGAGAGAGGGAGAGTGTGTGTGTGATCGAGCATTACGAAGGCACAACGGCGACGAAGCGGTTGAGCGGGGCACGACTGCAGCTTCTTCTTCATCGCGGTGAGGAATCCACCACGAAGGGGAGCGTAGAGCGGTGAGTGACACACCCTTTGCTCTCTTGAGCTTGCTAGTTTAGGCTTGTTGTGTGCTTGGAGCCGTTTGTGGCTCGCGCACGGTGTATTGGCAAGTCCCTTGCTTCGACAGTGCGGCAAGGAGCGCACAGATGGAGCTGGGGAGATGCCAATAGAGGAGGAACACTTAGATCCACAACCCAGCCTAGATGAGAACCTTGTTATAGAAATACCTGTTAACAAGTTGGGACAATGCTTTGAGGGTGATGAATCCAATGCGACCATACCAATCACTACTAAGGGATTAACTGTGAAGGGAATCCTTGATGGTGGTGCTGGGGTTAGCATTATGACTAAAAATTGCTGGGAAACTATGGAAAGACCTCACCTTGAGACCACAACTATAGAGTGAAGATGGCCAATGGGTCTATTGTTAAGCCTATTGGGATGCTAGAAGATCTCAAGATCAAGGTCTTTGGACATAAAATAAGGATTACCTTCATTATTATGGATTTCTCCAAGCACACTATGGCATCGGAGATGATCTTAGGACGTCCTTTCATGAGGGAAGCAAAAATGGTGCATGACTGGTCTAAAAACCATGTCTACTTGCAGTTCCAAGATTCTGTTATTCGAGTAGATCTTGTAACTGGTCGAGCACATCCCTTAGGAAACAGGTTTATAATTGATCATAGATCTGACACTACAGTTCACTCCACCCCATTGCGGTATTGTTACATGTGTAAAGCGGACACTGATGTTAGGGAAGATTCTCCTTATATAGATGTACTACCTGGGATGAATGAGTCAGACAATGTGGATTGGGTCCACCTAGCAGCAACCATAGACACTTGGGGAAATAGGGGGACGACCTGGGTAACATATGAGGGGGATGAAATGCCCGTACCCTTAAATATGCTACAAGCAATGCATATAGCTTATGACAAGACTCATCCTAATATAACGAAGAAAACATATAAGTGGGTCTCTAAAGTTTCTTTAGTGACCTTAGCTAATGCTAAAAAAAAAAAGCCTTGTAAGAAACGTCCCACTCGCTCCAAGAAAAGTAAAGAAACGTGGCGGTGGATCCCGAAATAATTATTGGAAGGCCAAGGCTACTATCAAGGAAATGATCAAATCTGGGTGCCAAAACGTAGATTGTGTTCTTACTTGTCACCTGACCCATGCGAGCCCAATCCCGTAGCTCCAAAACAAATCGACAATCGCGGAAAAAAATAATAATCATAGAATGCTACACACCCGTTTCAGAGCTAGTTTGGGTACCGAAGAAAGAACGATTTGTTCCACTTATCTCAGGAAGGGGGAGTCCCATGAAGCTTCTAGCTCCTCATGTAATGCATCCATAGAGTAAAAGCTTCTCCACAGCCTCCACCTACAATAGTGGACATTCATAAAGCTACAAAGGAATCCACACCTCTCAGTGTTCAAGAATCACCTAATGAACCACTTCAAGTTCGATGCTGGGAGAGTACCTTACCACCCTTGCAACTCGACAAGGCACCTAAGGTAATAGAAATGTACTGGCAAAAATCCTCACCTATTACCAATTGGAACAATTGGTTTCAAAGGGTGACGAGCACATTTCAAACGATATGATCCACCCAAGGAAGGGGGGAGTGTTTGCTGACAATCATCATTCACTCACTCTCCTCTCAACCTTCCTCCCTGACCTCTCAATCTCCCAATCTTAGGGAATGTACATATAAAGCCTTATAATCACATTAAAAAAAGAAAAGAGCAAGAACAATTAGCAAACGAGTATGCACAATAAAAGTCAAAAAATTGACTCAGACCTACACATTCGCATCCAGTACCCTGAAACAGAAACCTATGTCATAAAACACCTTTGATCCTCATCACTTGAGTGATGGAGGGTAGGTAAGATTAGTACAATAGGAGTGCTCCTGGTTTAGAGTTTAGTGATTAGCAAAGTTCTTTTTTCCCACTCATGTGCCTCCTAGAGGTATTCTTTGTGTTTTTTAGTGTGTACAGGAACGTGTTGCTGTTGTTAGGATTTGGATCTTCATGGAATCTTTCTCTTGTTCACACTTCAAATCAAGCACGAACATCAACACAAACAGGTGTTTCTTGTCAATTAGCATTTCCCCTTATCTTTTTGCATCCATGTTTGTTTGCTTTAATTGTGATTGGTAGCAAATATTCAGTGCCTTTGCTTAGTATCAAACATTAAATTCGATGTAATTTTTTGTCATAATCACTTGTCTAGGTTTAAAAATCAAGCAGTCTGACTAAGCTAGTTTGACCAAGCTAGGTGTTAGAGATCTTCTCTTAATACCATGGGGAATGCCTTCCTAATAATTATGGTTACTTAGGTTCTTAATCCAATTTAGGCAGCAGTGTGTGAAATGTACTAGGGCTTTCTAGTGGGCTGAGTCCCTATTGACCTTTAGCTTAAGTATTATAAAGGGATTTTACTAGTGTGATGAGCCTGGGGAGGGTAACAGTGTTATATGACCCCCCAAAGTTACAAAATTAAAATGATGAAAACGAACAAACAAAAAATCAAAGTGCAACAATGTAAAATCTTAAGCTGGAAGAGAAATCTCAGCTTGATTTGGTACTTCACTCACATGTATCACCTATGGTACTAGAGCCCTAGAGGTTCCCAGTGTGGGCGCTTTTCCTTGAAAAGCAAAAAACCCAAGGAATACAAAATAAGCACACACATTAAAATTGAATCACTGTGAAAAGACTTTGGGGGGTCAAAGAAAAGGTAATCAGTCAGGCGATGATTTCATGAGAAATTCCTTTTATCGTAGCTTAACTACAAGGTCTTCTAGGTATAGCCTCTAGTCAGCCCTCGAACATGAAATACTTGGCTCTTGCGATTAAACAACTTAATTGACCAGAGAAAATTAAGAAGCTTACCCATGGTATTAATAGTTTATCTTTAGTGCCTTTCGACCGTTAAATTAGCGACCCCAGACTTGTTTAATTTTTTACCTTTACAGCTGTTTATGCGTTTGATTATATTGCAATTTAATGTGTATTGCTGACAAATGGTTAAAAATTCTGTTACCAATCAAATTGTCTGCCTACAACTGCATATGCTTTTTAATTGCTTATGAGAATGCAATTACTGTGCCAATGTTAATTGATTTTGCAGTGACTGAAGGAGGCTAATGACATTCATCTCAAAATCTCTTCCACCTCGACGAACGAGCTTCAACTCAATAGCTTCTGAGGACGGAATCTACATCAGGAAGGGGGCATGTTAACCCTCACGCACATTCCTATCACCTACGACGGACATTGTATTATTTATTTGGTAGAGCCAGGTACCGGGCTTGTCGGTCCAATAGGAAAAGGGTAAGAGTGATCGCCAATGAGAGGCGCACTCTAACTAGAACATTCAAGGGATTAGTTGGCTAAGCATGGGCGCCCAAGTGTGAATGTGGCGAGCTCATATAAAAGTCAACTAAACCTAAAAATCACTCATTCTTTTATTTGTGCAATTGAAGAGTGCTCTTGCTCCATCTCCATCTCCTTGTGTGTGTGTGTGTGTGTGTGTGTGTGTGTGTGTGTGTGAGAGAGAGAGAGAGAGAGAGAGAGAGAGAGAGAGAGAGAGAGAGAGAGAGAGAGAGAGAGAGAGAGAGAGAGAGTGCGATCGAGCATTGCAACGGTATGACAGCGGCGAGGCGGTTGAGCGTGGCGTAGCGGCGTCTCCCTGTTCTTCACGGCGAGGAATCCTCCACGACGGCAAGCGTAGAGTGGTGAGTGACACACCATTGCCATCTTTGAGCTCACTAGTTTAGGCTTGTTGTGTGCTTGGAGTCATTTGTGGCTCGCACACAGTGTATTGGCAAGTTCCTTGCATTGACATGTGCGACATACGCTCACAAACCTCAAAAAGTTGCACCAAAAATTGAGGACACAACCTCAAAAAAATTTCACAAAAGTTTTTGTATCATTCCTACACAAATAGTGTAGTCGGTAGACATGTACCCGACTACAATATTTGCGTGTAGCAAAGACATATGGTCTCCTTACAAAAAAATAGAGTCCTTGGCTTGGGGGGGTTCACTATACCAAAAAAGGCCTATCACGTGGGCTCAACAGTGAAGATTATCTTTTTCTATACATTCTCAGATTCTCAAATGATCGATTTTTTTTTTCAAATTGAATAGGAAAAGGGTCTATTTTATTGGTGAAAAATTCACAAATAAAAGATTTTATAAATAGTCCTTGAATGCACACAATATATAGGCTTTACATATATTGACCCCCTTGAGGTCCTTGGACGCATGTCCATCTACTCTATTTTGTGTAGGTAGGACATAGGTTGAAAAAAATTTTGTATGAAAAAATTACAAAGAATACATATACAGATTTGAAAAATTACCTCACAATAGGTATTCCACTACATCCAATGCTTTGAATATAGAAATCGAAAAAAAAACTTCTCGCTTAGATGCAAACTTTTCTATATATAGTAGTTCACAATTACCTAGGTAAAATTTGAATTGGCAAAAATTATGATGCATGAATTTTACCATTTTGCATGAATTTGACCATGATGCATGATTTTTGAGGTGTATGATTGACAAATTTTCTTCTCTATGTGAAAATAGTGTAGTTGACTACACTATTTTTGCATAAGGAGGACATAACTTCCAATTTATATTTTATGTGTTAGCATGACACAAAATTTAGTATACACTTTTTTTCCCAAACATATCATCTTCGGTACGTGAAATGTGTCCAACTACACTCTTTTTGTGTAGGGAGGACGCAACTTCCAATTTTTTTTAAGCATTAGCACAAAGAATCTTTTAAAGGATGAAATATATGTGTTTGAGAGTCCTTCCTTACCTCTAAAATTGCGTAAGGATGACACAAGTATAGCATATTTTAAGGTTTACTCCTCTCCTTGTTGTGCAAAAAATATGACTAGGAAGAGTTTGGAGGGTGTGGACATTGAATGGGTTGAGGAGATATGTGATGACATGTTGATGGACCTACTCTACAATGTCAAGTAGATGTCTAAGTTTGCCTATTTCAGGGAAATGTATAATGTTCCCTTTGAATTGAAGAGCTTCCTTGAAGGCTTCAACAATGAAATTCTTGGCTATCAAACTTCGTACACATTAATGATTGCTTTAAAGCAGACAATTTAATACTAAGTATAGGCTCCATGAAGTTTGCAATACTCCAAAATGACTGGCAGAAGGTCCATAACTTGTGTGAGTGGCATGGAAAGTATGGTTGTAGCTTGTGATTGAAGACATTGCATTTTTTCTCTTTTTAACTCTTATTCCAATAGAGGAAGGAGAGTCCAAATCTCTAAGATCACAACACCTGTGAATAACCAAGATGTGGAGGACACACCTGAAGATTTCAAAGAGGCAATGGAGAGGCTTCAAAGCAAAGAGATCTTGCATGTTGCAAAGTCCAAGGCAAGGAAATTCATCCATATTCTAGAGGAAGAGCTAGATCCCTTGCTGTGCACAACAACCATGCCCACCTACAAGATAAGGAGTATTTGCTACTACATGATGCTACTACATGATATACAAAGTCTCTTTGATCTAAGAGAGGACTACTACCTTGCTATTTTGGCAGAGTGGGCATAGCATGATAAAGGCTTTGTGGACTACAACACACCATGCCCATTGTCAATGCTTGATTCAAAATGTGAAAAGTTTATTGATTAGTCCCCTGTTGGAGAGCATTTACTAAATGTTGTTCAAAGCTATGAAGAGCAAGGGCTTTCCACAGAGGAGGAGTTCCATCAAATTAAAAAAAGATTGAAGATTGAACACATGGGCAAAGAAGTTCCAAGAGAGAGTAAAGAGAATAAACCAAGCTTTTCCATTGACCTCTAGAAAGAGGAACTTTTGGATGATGAAAACTCTAAGGTAAAATGGTAAATTAGTATTTTTGCAAGCACATAGTTTAGGCCAGTAAAACTTCATTTCCTTTAATTGGACGATCGGACAGGGATATACATCCTTCTTTTTTTGTATACTCCTCTGTAATGATGTAGAAATATCAAAATTGTCTAATAATTTTCTAGCCTCTTGTGATCTTGTTCAGTGCCACACTTTTCTGTAGAACCTCTAGAATATTTCAGCAAGGTATTAGCTTTTTGAGTTCCTCTAGCATGTCTAGTGTATTTGAAAAACTTGGTTCTTGCTTGACATTGGGACTTGTCCATACCTTCAATAATGCATATTGAAAAGATTCTATATTTATTTACAAATTAAGGAGTGTGATTGTAAATAATGTGATACACAATAAAAGACAATTTATTAACAAATTATGCAAGTATTGAAGCAAAACAATAGAATCAAAATTCATAATTATTACCATGTAGTGTGTGGAGTTCTTTGAGCTCCAAGCACTCGTCATAGCTTTGAGCTTCAAACACTTGTCATAGCTTTCTTGAATCTATTCAACTCTGTCTTAAAGTTGGAGAGTGTAAGGACATGGGTCCTACGGGCAAGGCCACCGGCACGGCCGGACAGGGATATGCATCCTTCTTTTTTTGTATAGTCCTCTATAATGGATGTAGCAATATCAAAATTGTCTAATAATTTTTTAGCCTTTGGTGATCTTGTTCAGTGCCACACTTCTCTGTAGAACCTCTAGAATATTTCACCAAGCTATTAGCTTTTTGAGTTCCTCTAGCATGTCTAGTGTATTTGAAAAACTCGGTTCTTGCTTGATAGTGAGACTTGTCCATACCTTCAGTAGAGCATAATGAAAAGATTCTATATTTCTTTACAAATAAGGAGTGCGATTGTAAATAATGTGATACAAAATAAAGATAATTCATTAGCAACTTATGCAAGTATTGAAGCAAAACAATAGAATCAAAATTCATAATTATTACCATGTAGTGTGTGGAGTTCTTTGAGCTCCAAGCACTTGTCATAGCTTTCTTGAATCTATTCAACTCTGTCTTAAAGTTGGAGAGTGCAAGGACATGGGTCCTTTGGGCAAGGCCACCGGCACGGTCGGACAGGGAGGAGGGGAAAAGCAGGTTGCATGTACATGCGATGTGCTCTTTCTGTTACACGTTTCGCAGACAGCGACGTCTCCGCTGTGCAACAAAAAGAAGATAGGCACAGTTTCCCGTGTGCAGTGCACGTGAACAGACACAATGACAACCAACCAAATCACCCCACCTACGTCGTCCACAACAGGCGACCAAGGAAAACTCCATTGGCACTGAGGCTCCGAAGGCTTCCGTTGGTTGCGCGCATAGGAAGGCCCACTTAACCCTTGCATGAAGGAGGGTTGAACCCACCCCATGAGGGTAAGAGTCCAACACTTTACCATCAAGCTATTGACCCTCAAAGAAAGATAGTATACTTGTGTTGGAAAGAAAAGCTAGAAGGAGAGGGAAAGCTTCAAACTTCAAGGAAGTAGTTTCATCCTTCATCTTCACTTCTTGGAGGAAGGCAAGTTTTCCTCCAAAAATTCTTTTTTCCTCAAAGAGGTAGCTTCAAAGTGAGAAAAAGCCTTCACAAAAATGACGCGTTTTTGTGAAGAGGCAACAAAGGTGTTCTTATGACAAACGACACGTGAAGCGCTATAATTTCCGCAAGGCGAGGTTCGCATGCAACGCAAATTGTGGAGCATACAAAACACAAAGACTTCAATTTCACAAGGTACAAGTTGACGTTTTCTCTCTCTTTGCATTAGTGTGTGTTTACCATGGCCAGTGAGGATATCCCACCTACACACACTTTTTGATTTTGAGCACGTAGATCAAAATCAGGGCACGACGGGTGCTGCTGACACTAATATGCATCATGATGATGATCTATGAGATCATGGGCTTGTAGATATGGCTTCTTTCAAGACTTTGGAACATCACCAAAGCGTACTTGAAAGCAACCTCTTTGCACTCAATGCAAATGTTACCAATCTTACAGAGTTACTTGTGAAATTTATGAATTCACAGACAGCTCAAGGAGCCACAAGTGGAACGGTTCAAGGGAACCAAGCTCACACGACTCATGGATTCCAAGAGACAAGTGCTACAGAAGATGCAGAAGGTAGCAATGCATTACTTAAGAATATCACCATTCCTGAGTTTCACGGGGAAGAGTGTGAGTGCAACAAGGATGTAATCAATATGTTCTTACACAAATGGAGTGATATTCATAGATTGAGACACACCCCGGATATAAAGACGGATGTGGAAACAAGTCTATCTCTTTAAGGCAAGGCCTATAAGTGGTGGATGACATTTCCAATAGATGCTCGTCCTCCGTCTTGGGATGCATTTCAAGCTTCTTTCTGCAAAGAGTTTTTGGACTCTAATGAAGTAGATAAGAACTGGTTAGCATGGGATGCATGCCGCATGTATGGCCTCTCTCTCACTCAGTACCTTTTGAATTATCAGGAAATCATATTAAAAGTAGAAGGTCTAGATGAATTCCAAAAGATACGGGGTTTTAAAGGGGTCTTCAAAAAGATTATCGTCTTCATGTCAAGACCCAACATCCAAAAACTTTGGAAGAAGCCATCAGTCATGCCCAAAGATATGATGATGACCAAGAGAGAAAAGAAAATATTTCCTACTTTAAGAATACTTTTGCTAAGAGCAATGTGGCTAAGAGCCAATGGCAAGGTAGATCTCCCACACGTTCCAAGAGGAATAAGAGACAATCTACCTCTCCAGGCCCACAAGAGGCTAAGAAGCCTAAGCACTCACGAGATACTCCACGTGGGTCTCTCAGCACGGCTGATTTTGAGCATGCAAAGAAACACAATTTTTGTTTTAGATGTCTTTCGGACCAATATAACAAGAAATATTTTCCTCTTTTGCAAGGCAAATAAAAGTACATGCACACGATGCAACGCCTCACATTAGATTCATCTCCTAAATATTGTGTTGTAGAGGTTCTTCATATGGAAGAAAAGCACAAGTGTTGTGTGCCTGCTTCAATGTGGCGGCCCACCTATGCCCCCCATGATTTGATTTGCATGCATGGCACCATTAACGGACAACGTGTTCATATTTTAGTGCATGATGGTGCAACTCATAACTTCTTGAACTATAAGCTAGTCAAGAAATTGAAGCTTACACAGACTCCCTGCTCTCACAAGTATGTGGTGGAGCAGATGTCTTGGAATGATAAAGAAGTATGGGACACGGTAGTTCAAGGGGTTGAGCTTATTGTTCAAGATCATACGACGACCCTTGACTTCCAAGTTATGAATATGGACCGTGTTGATGTAGTTTTAGGAAAGGAGTGGCTGCATGGTTTAGGAAACACATTGCACACTAGTTATGAACACAACTCCTTATCCTTCATGGCCAATGGTAAACATGTGCTTTTTCTTGGTGAGAAAAAGATACCATCTGCACCTCTTATACATACAACCGAGCTTTCTATTTTGTAGAAAGCAGATTTAATAGATGAAGTCTTTTTATGTTACTGCTTGTCTCCAAGTCTTGTGAATTCTCAAGAGCAAAGTGCGATGAATTCTAGTAATGGTATGCAAAGTGCAAAGAATTCTAATGATAAGCAAAGTGTTAACAAATCTAATGAGCAAAGTGCTCTCAATTCAATTCTATAGAGCAACATGCAACTGTTGTAAAACAAACATTACAGGAATTACAAGATTCTCCATCCCAACATAACTCTAGTTTAGTTTCTCCTTTTGCACGGCAAAAGCTGATTCACTTACTCACGGAGTATAGTGATGTGTTCTCAAGTGATTTACCACCGGGTTTACCCCCTACACGTGATGTGCATCATGGCATAGATGTCTTGCCAGGCACTAAACCGATGAGTAAACCACCTTATCGTATGAGTGCTGAAGAAGCCAAGGAGGTTGAGAGTCAGTTCGTTGACTACTTTGCTCATGGTTTCATTAGACCTAGCACTTCGCCTTGGGCATCACCAATTCTATTGGTAAACAAGAAATATGGTACTATGTGCATGTGCGTAGATTATTGCGGATTAAATGCGATAACCATCAAGAACAAGTATCCTGTCCCTCGAGTGGATTTTGGTCTTCTTCACCTCCTTGAGCTGTTGTTCAGTCAAGTCACATTTTGCTTCAAGCCACCTTCTGTGCTCGGCTTCAGAAGCCGACCCTTCTTGTTTTTTGGTGGTTAAAAGCTCTATTTCGTCTGTTAGTTGCTTTAATCTCTCCTCATGGTGTTTCATCCTTCTAGGGCATGCAATTTTGATTTCTTTTGAATATTCTTGGTGAAGATATTCCACGCCTTAGGGATTACCAGATCCACATCTTTACGAAGCTTTCTTATAGCTTTTATGTAAGGTCTCCACCTTTCTAGCTGTACGAAAATGAACTCAAAGCTTTAGGAGAAAGCATTGGATGTACAAATAGGTAAAACTCTATCTTGAAAGCAATTTAAAAGGTATTTTTGGAATCTTAAGCACAACAAACCCAGGGCTAGAAATTTTAAGAATTAAGTTCGGACAAAAATTGACCCAGCTAGTCCCTCCGAAAGAATTCAATGTCAATTTGCTAAGATAAATTGGATGGTTACAGTAATCATTTAAGCATAGACTCTTACCAAGGCCTCCCAGATATTTTATAGATACTTACCAATTAAGAAAAAAATAGGTCAAAATTTAGCAAATTTGATTTTTAAAGCTGGCAGGTGGTGGGAGCGGTCATTACTGACCTGCCAGGGACATGAATAGTAGCAAGGGCACTAGGAGAGATGTCGGGCTGCCTTGGGATGCAACTTACTGCCATTTCCAGCATGTGAGTGCGAAAAACCTATAAATAGGACCCCCTTGCTTCACAATTTCACTTAAGACTCGGAGTCCTGACCATTTCTCTCTCACATAGATAGCATCTACCCAAAAATCATTAGAGAGCAAGAACTCTAGATGATTATCAATAGTAATAGCTTAATCCCTTTTTAATTAGCAAAATTATGCTAATTTATCTCTATTTTCTTAATTAATCTAATTAATTAAGAAAATTAATCCTCTTAATATTATAAGCTACTCTTTTAACTCTTAATATTTTGTTGATTACTTATACTAAGATTATGGATATTAATCTAATTAATTATTAAACCATATTAGGACTAAAATTAATCTTTTTAGTCTTAAATTAAATGTAACTATACTAATTAAACTTAGATTAGTATAAGATAATTATTAGAGCTGGATTAGATTGTTAAGAAGCTAGAAAAATTATATTATAATTTTCTTGACTAGTTTCTCTAATTAACTAGATAGAAATTAGTTGTTTTAAATCAAAAAACTGATGGCAAACCTACTTAATTAACTCAAATATACTTAATTTAATAATTAAAATTAGAAAACACTATTAAAAACACGAGGTAGTTACCTCATTAATAGAAAATTAATCTAAGTATTTAATCAGGCTAAAATTATCTATTTTTAGTCACAAATTAAAGGGTAAAAATAGAAAATCAAGCTAGATAACTATGTGGTATTTATTAGAGTTATTTTATATTGTTAGTAAGCTATGATAATTATCTTAAGGTCTAAAAATTAATTTAGCTATTTTTCTAAGCCAAAATAGACTAATTCTAGCTGAAATTAAAAGGAGAAAATTAGTAAATCAAGTTAGATAATTATCTATCAGAGTTAGTTTACATTGTAAGTAAGCCATGACAATTATCTTAAGGTCAGATAATTATATTTTTGTAAGCCAAAACAGAGTAATTCTAGCTAAAATTAAAAGACAGAAATTAGTAAATCAAGTTAGATAATTATGTGCTATTTATCAGAGTTAATATACATCATAAGTAAATTGTGATAATTATGATAATGTCAAAAAGTTAATTTAGCTAATTATCTAAGACAAAATAGGTCAATTTAAGCTGAAATTAATTAGTTAATCAAATTAGATAACTATGTCCTATTTATCAAAGCTAGTATACATCCTAAGTAAATCATGATAATTTTCTTAATGGTAGAAAGTTAATCTAGATATTTATTTTAGCCTAATCAAACTAGCTTTAGTTGAAAATGAAAAGGAAAAATCATATAACTAATTTTGATATTTACAAGGTAATTATCAAAATTAGGAGATACCATTATCTACTTGTGATAAATATACCATAATTAGTTAGTTACTTTTTAAAGTAGTTATAATTGATCAAAAACCCTATTTTTATTTAAAGATTAATTAGGATAAATATAATCTATTGTCAAAGTCTCTAGAAAATTATTGTAAATGTAAACCATTGGTTTAAAGCTGTGGAAATGTAATCTTTAAGAGAAAATGAATATAGTAAATGTAAAGATTAAAACGAGGAGATTTCAAGCTTATAAAGATGGAGAAATTAGGAAAAAGATGTATAAATTTATAAGAAAATTTTGTGTGCTTCAAAAACCCTTAAGGAAGCTACGATAAAGTTGTCTTGCCTATATAAGCAATTAAGAAATTACTAGGTCAAGAAATTACCCTAGGATTATAGATTTAACCTTGATTGGGTTAGAAGAAGAATTAGATTGAATACGAAGGTTAAGTCTAGCTTTTGGATGATTTACCTAACAATTAGACGTTCTTTTTAATAAGGATAAGAAGGCAGGGCACCCAAAAGGACCCAAGCCAATCCTCCTTCTGATGATCAGGGTAGTGTTCCTAAACGAACTAGAGCGTCGCACGACGACGAAGCTGGGCCTAGTAGTAGGCCCACTGACAAGAGCGTTCAAGCCTCGACGCTACAACAAATGCCTGAAGTGGGTCTTTGTTATAATTAAGTTTAGCTAATTCAAGTTTTTCTTTAATTATTAACATTGCGTACATAAAGAGGGGGTAAGGAATTAGGAAAAGTAAAATTGGCCGAAACAGAAGACATATTCCAAGAAACCCATGAGCACTTGTTTGTAAATTAGGAAGGAAATGTTTGGGATAAGTTTGGTTGACTTAGGAAAGAATGATTGGTCATCCTTAAAACAGCTTGTCTCAAGACACCTTTGATTCCTTGGAATATTTTTCACTTTAGGTGATGAATAATGATGGCTTGTTAGACATGGATGAGTCGGTTTCCCCATGTATGTGGAGTTACCTCCTACATGTGTATGTTTTTGGATACTACTTAGGATACCGTTTTTATCCTAGGGAAACCGCTCGGTTGTATGGGCAACTGGTTTGGCGTATGAGCGCCCCGAACTTTTGGGTGATGGGTTTCCACTTTGTTTATGAATAAGGAAGGGTGTTGTTTGTTTCCCCTATGTATAGGTGTGCTTGAGACAAGTGGAGTACGTGTCATGAATTTTCAAGATATACTGTTCGTTGTTTAAAAGACTGTTTTCAATGCTGATTTCAATGACTTGTCTTAATGAATAGCTATGATAGAAAGTTAAAAAGAAATCCATTAGTTTAAGTGTTAAAACACATGTGGTAGTAATTAGGAAACAAAAGGATGTGTGAGTGCGGGATGGTAAGTGGGGATTGACTAAGATTGCCAATCATGGATGGGTGGACCTCATTAGTCTAATAACTATCCATTCCCACACGCACTAAAAGCATTTAGTAAACTTCTTCAATTGGAAGAGGAGTTCACCAACGGCTGTGCCCTCACATCTGTTAGGGGGAAAAAAGCGTTGGTTGAGAATACCTTAGCCCAAATTGTGGAAGTTATAGGGTTGAAACAGTCTTAGATTTTTCCCATTTCCGATGTGAGACAGGACTAGATCTTTCTTCTAACCCAAGCCATTGTCAATGGTAAGTGTCTATTCCCTTGATTTTTCTTGTTTAGAGACTCTGACTCTCAATAGGCTTAGAGACCTGTCAAGGACCCCATCCCAATCTTGTATTGGTGGGTTGGGGATCTTACATTTTATGAGCAGGCTTCTGAAGAGAGGGTCTTAGCCCCTATTGTCAATAGCTTCTTTGATCCTTGGGAGCAGTGACCTTCTTCTTTGGGTTTTTGGAATCTCATGCTTAACGGTAGGTAATCCAACAGGTATTGTGAAGTTACCACCTTCATATCAAGCAATGGTGGTATCCTATTCGCTTGATGGGAGAAATAGCATCTATCCAATTGAGATGCTCTGCCAGCATATTGTAGGCTGGTAAATGTGAATCCACAAACCCACCTCCCACAAGTCCATTAAAGTCCACTTATCACACAATCTTTTCCATCTGGATCTCTTTGAACTAGCAAACATGCTTGATGAGCATGTTCTATCCTTTCTCTTCTCCGCCATATTGAAGTCTCCCAATAGGAGTCATTCCCCTTCCACGTGAAAGTCTTTTAGGTGATCCCAGAGCTTTGCTCTTTCCTTTGCCACGCACGGACCATATATGTTGACAATGGTGATATGTTGGGCCCCCCACTTGATCTTTACTATCAAAGCTCTCCCAAATGGATGATTGATCACCACCTTGGGTGCTAGGTCCCCGTCCATAGCCATCATGACACCACTATACCCATCACCACCCTCTCCATAAAATACAAGCTTCTTCCCCATTGATTTTTTTCTTCTACTTGCAACATCGAGGTGATGTTCTTGGACAACCCAACAACTGACTTCTTTTCCTTTTCTAACTTCCTATGCGCGTCTGTCGCACGTGTCAATGCAAGAAACTTGCCAATACACTGTGTGCAAGCCACAAATGGCTCCAAGCATGCAACTAGCCTAAACTAGTAAGCTCAAAGAAGATGATGGTGTGTCACTCACCGCTCTATGCTTGCTGTCGTGGAGGATTCCTCGTCGTGAAGAAGAGGGAGACGTCGCTATGCCGCGCTCAACCGCCTCGCTGTCGTCGTGTCGCCGCAGTGCTTGATTGCACACACACTTTCTCTCTCTCTCTCTCTCTCACGCATACACACACACAAGGAGATGAAGAAGAAGAAGATGGAGATGGAGCAAGAGCACTCTTCAATTGCACAAACGAGAGAATGAGTGAATTAGGTTTAGTTGACTTTTATATGAGCTCACCCCATTCACACTTGGGCACCCATGCTTAGCCAACTAATCCCTTGAATGTTCAAGTTAGAGTGCGCCTCTCATTGGCGATCATTCTTACCCTTTTCCTATTGGACCGACAAGCCCGGTACCTGACTCTACAAAGTAAATAATACAACATCCGTCGTAGATGATAGGAATGTGCGTGAGGGTTAACATGCCCCCCTTCCTGATGTAGATTCCTTCCTCGAAATCTATTGAGTTGAAGCTCGTTCGTTGAGATGGAAGAGCATTTGAGATGAATGTCCTTAGCCTTCTTCAGTCACTGCAAAATCAAACAACATTGGCACAGTAACTGCATTCTCATATACAATTAAAAAGCATATGCAGTTGTAGGCAAACAATGTGATTGGTAACAGAATTTGATCGGTCGCTAATTCAACGGTCGAAAGGCACTAAAGATCGACTATTAATACCATGGGTAAGCTTCTTAATTTCTTTGGTCAATTAAGTTCTTTAATCGCGAGAGCCAAGTATTTCATGTCCAATGGCTGACTAGAGGCTATACCTAGAAGGGGGGTTTCTAACTACCGAGCAAAGAAAAATTCGAGCAATTTGATACAATAGCAATAATGATGAAAGAAACAATTATGCCATGCACATTACTTTCACTACCACAAATCTAACACTCAATCGACAAAAAATGAGATTGTAGAACCATTATGAAAATTGAATACCCGAGACACAAGAAATCTCTTCATACTTGAAACATATACAATTCAATTCCATGTGGCATACCTTCTGTCAAAAATACCTCCTATCAAAGTCATGGCACAGCTAGAGAACCATCTAGTCCCAGGATATCTAGGCCAAGATTGAAAGAATCTTTTAGTCCTAGCTCACAAAATGGTGATTTATAACTTCCGAAGCGTGCCAGATCTTTTGTAGCAACAAGTAAACAAGGGCAACCATCATAGGAAGAGAGGTATAATAGAATCTATTTCTTCTAAATACTGACCTTTGTGGCTACAATCCAATGTCCCTCCAATCTGTCGCAGTACTATTGTCAGTGTCTTAGGATAAATATCGGACGTCGTCAACACTATGGGGTATACCATGTTGGAATGAATCAAGTGTGTTGGTTCAAATCCCGACTTGTGTTGAACAAAGTTTCTGCTCATTCGTAGCCCACTCTGGTTCGGATCCCGATCTCTCTTGAACAAAGTTGGTGCTCAATTGTAGCCTTTGTTCAAACAGTTTTGGTGGAACGAAGTCCCTGCGGCTACATGGCAGGCTCTCAAGGATCCCACATCCTTGAGAGTCTTATATCAAGCATGAGCCGGATTGCGTGGGCGTGGTTCTATGGGCAGGAAGTAGCAAATGGGCAAAACGTAGCAATTGTAGGTGTGACCATGTGAGTAAGCAAACAACAGTAAAAGATAAATCATTCAAAAAATATTCGAATCCAACTCATTTTGGCAAATGTTAATTTTTTAAATCAACCTACCCACATTGGTAGACATACTTGCTCTACCCCATGACTTTCACATGTTGCATAGTTGCGCAGACCACGTTCCTGCCCCCCGAGGTACTGTGCGCCTCAGGAAACAGAGAACAATGGCGTACACCTGTGCCCATCCTTGCACCTCCCCCCCCCCCGCGTGTGCAAAATAGCGGCAAGCCTAAGAGAGAGAGAGAGAGAGAGAGAGAGAGAGAGAGAGAGAGAGAGAGAGAGAGAGAGAGAGAGAGCATGTGCAACCTGTTCGATCTCCCTTCGCAAGGCTCATAAGCTGTGTGACCTCCTCGATCTCCAGAGAGAGAGAGAGAGAGAGACTCCCCATGAGAGCACACTTCCTAGTTGGCAAGGGCTATGTCAAGCTCCTTCCCTCTAAGATACGCATGTTCTTGGTCTGTCTCTCTCTCCCTCTCCCTCTCTCATCTTGTGCACAGAATATCCACTCAAAAAATAAGAGAGACACGTCATCATGCCATAGTCGTCACCTGTCCTTGCTTTGGTGTGGCCTCTTTTTGCCATCACCCTTCGTTGTACAGCTGTGATCAAACCTCCAGTACACTATCGGGCCTTGCTCCACAGCACACCCCTGGTCTGCTGCTACAACCATTCCGCGCCGGCGCGGACTGGTTGCAGTAGCAAACCAATGTTGGTAGGTTCATTTAAAAAAATAACATTTACAGTAGCAAACCAGTAGTTGCTTGGGTTTACACATTTCTTTTCAACAAGAATCTCAAGGGATTGGATAATCCTTGGGGCACGAGGAATGGAAAAGGGGAAGAAAGTTTGATTTAAAAAGTAAAAAGGTTTCTCTCCTTGTCTTTTTTGGCCGGATAGATCTTCGAGGCCTCTTGGCATTGTTTCTGCGACATTAAAGTCTGCCCAATTGGACAAACCGTGTGGTGGAGAGAGGGAGGAAGGGGAAAAAAAATCATGCATACGCTTGGAGCGGCACCATCTTCGGTTCTCTCTCACTTGTGCGCAGGGGAGACCCACGGAACTGGAACTGGAGGTTTATGAAGTTTCTTCTAAAGTTCTTTAATCTAGCTTGTCCACAAATGACAAGGAAAGCTCTTGAATGCTAGGTGCTCTCAAATACTAATTGATTATGTTTTTCTTATTAATGCTTAGACCGCGTAGGGCTAGAAAAATACATTTTTCCTAACTAGTGAAAATAAGGGCAAACTTGAAATTCTCCCAATTTTTAGGTCAAAATTTGAAGCTTTTGCCGATAACTACACTAAAACATGTAAATTTCCCGATTTTTAAAGGCAAGCTCAAAATCTAATTGGGATTTTACAAATTTAGTCGGTTAAAATACAATGGACCCTGGGTTTTTTCCTAACACTGCTTAGGCCCTTGGTTGGGGTTGATCACCTGTTACTCTGAGACACCAGTTTACACTTCAATGAATGGCTACCTATGGAGAGTGAATGCTAGATCCCTACGCTAATGGTACAAACCACTATAGAAGACTACATGGTATGCACTTGGGAGTTATTTGATGGGTTGGGAAAGTGCCGTACAAGGAATTTTGGAGACTATGGATGGAAATGTATTCGAAGTGAATAATATAGATGGAAAGTGCTAGAATAGCTATGCTAGGTGCCCTCGACTTGTTGCAGGCACTGATACCTTTGCTATAAC
Source organism: Adiantum capillus-veneris (assembly GCF_014529385.1). Classification (NCBI taxonomy): domain Eukaryota; kingdom Viridiplantae; phylum Streptophyta; class Polypodiopsida; order Polypodiales; family Pteridaceae; genus Adiantum; species Adiantum capillus-veneris. The sequence continues at coordinate 137,469,964 of NC_140944.1, read as the reverse complement.
AGTCCCACACAGACAAGGAATGGTTTTGACGACACTTGCAGCAAGCCGGGGGAATTTTTCTTGTTCCATGATTGAAATTCGCTCCAAGTTTAGCTACATGGGATTAGTCATCATGGGATTTGAGTTTGGTTGTGGAATTAGTTTCAATAATGGAAAACTCTCCTGTACTTCTGCAATTTGCTCTTAGTAATAAAGAATGTCTGAAGGAAATTTGCTTGATTATTTCGTTGCTCAGAAATACTCGCTCGCCAATTTGTATAACCCCCTAGAAGACCTTGTAGTTAAGATACGATAAAAGGAATTTCTCATGAAATCATCGCTTGACTGATTACCTTTTCTTTGACCCCCCAAAAGTCTTTTCACATTGTTTCAATTTTGATGTGTGTGCTTATTTTGTATGCCTTGGGTTTTTTTCTTTTCAAGGAAAAGCGCCCACACTGGGAACCTCTAGGGCTCTAGTACCATAGGCGATACATGTGAGTGGAGTACCAAATCAAGCTGAGGTTTCTCTTCTAGCTTAAGATTTTACATTGTGGCACTTTGATTTTTTTTGTTTGTTCGTTTTCAGCATTTTAATTTTGTAACTTAGGGGGGTCATATAACACTGTTACCCTCCCCAAGCTCATCACACTAGTAAACTCCCTTTATAATACTTAGGCTAAAGGTCAATAGGGACTAGGCCCACTAGAAATCCCTAGTACATTTCACACAATGCTGCCTAAATTGGATTAACAATCTAATTAACCATTGATTATTAAGAAGGCATTTCCCATGGTATTAAGAGAAGATCTGTAACACCTAGCTTGGTCAAACTAGCTTAGTCAAACTGCTTGCTTTTTAAACCTAGACAAGTGATTATGACAAAAAATTACATCGAATTTAATGTTTGATACTAAGCAAAGGCACTGAATATTTGCTACCAATGACAATTAAAGCAAACAAACATGGATGCAAAAAAGATAAGGGGCAATGTTAATGGACAAGAAACACCTGTTTGTGTTAATGGTCGTGCTTGATTTGAAGTGTGAACGAGAGACAGATTCCATGAAGGTCCAAATCCTAACAACAACAACACGTTCCTGTACACACGAGGAAACACAAAGAATACCTCTAGGAGGCACATCAGTGGGAAGAAAGAACTTTTCTAATCACTAAACTCTAAAACAAAAAAACTCCTATCGTACTAATCCTACCTACCCTCCATCACTTAAGTGATGAGGATCAAAGGTGTTTGATGACATAGGTTTATGTTTCAGTGTACGGGATGTGAATGTGTAGGTCTCGGTCAATGTTTTGACTTTCATTGTGCATACTCGTTTGCTAATTGCTCTTGCTCTTTATTTTTTTTTGTTTTTTGTGAGTATAAGGCTTTATATATATATTCCCTAAGATTGGGAGATTGAGAGGTTAGGGAGGAAGGTTGAGAGGGGAGTAAGTGAATGATGACTGTCAGCAAACACTCCCCCCTTGGTTAGATCATACCATTTGAAATGTGTTTGTCACCCTTTGAAACCAATTATTCCAGTTGGTACTAGGTGAGGATTTTTGTGAGTAGTTTTCTATTACCTTAGGTGCCTCGTCGAGTTGCAAGGGCGGTAAGGTACTCTCTTAGGATCGAACTTGAAGTGGTTCATCAGATGATTCTTGAACACGGGGAGGTGTGGATTCCTTTGTAGCTTCATGGAGGTCCACTATTGTAGGTGGAGACTGTGGAGAAGCTTTTACCTCTATGGGTGCATTACATGAGGAGCTAGAAGCTTCATGGGACTCCCCCCTTCCTGAGCTACGTGGAACAAATTGTTCTTTCTTGGGTACCCAAACTTGCTCTGGAGCAGGTGTATAACATTCTGTGATTTTTTTCTTTCCATGATCGTCAATTTGTTTTGGAGCTACAGGATTGGGCTCACATGGGTCAGGTGACAGTTAAGAACACAATCTACGTTTTGACACCCAGATTTGATCATTTCCTTGATAGTAGCATTGGGCTTCCAATAGTCGTTTAAGAATCCAACGCCACGTTTCTTATATTTTTTGGGGCGAGTGGTACGTCTCTTACGAGGCTTCTATTTTTTTGCACTAACTATGGTCGCTAAAGAAGCTTTAGGGACCCACTTGTATGTTTTCTTTGTTACATGAGGATGAGTCTTGTCAAAAGCTATATGCATTTCTTCTAGCATATTTAAGGGTACGAGTGGTGGAATTTCATCCCCCTCATGTGTTACCCAGGTCGTCCCCCTATTTCCCCAAGTGTCTATGGTTGCTACTAGGTGGACCCAATCCTCATTGTCCGACTCAGTTATCCTAGGTAGTACATCCATATAAGGAGAATCTTCCCCAACATCAGTGTCCACTTTACACGTGTAACAATACTGCAATGGGGCCGAGTGAACTATGGTGTCAGATCTATGATCAATAATAAACCTGTGTCCTAGAGGATGTGCTCAACCAATCACAAGATCCACTTGAATGACAAAATCTTGGAACTGCAAGTATACATGGTTTTTAGACCAGTCATGCACCATTTTTGCTTCCCTCATGAAAGAACGTCCTAAGATCATCTCCAATGCCATAGTGTGTTTAAAGAAATCCATAACAATGAAGGTAATTCTTATTTTATGTCCAAAGACCTTGATCTTGAGATCTTCTAGCATCCCGATAGGTTTAACAATAGATCCATTGGCCATCTTCACTACTATGGTTGTGGTTGCAAGGTGAGGTCTTCCCAAAGTTTCCCAGCAATTTTTAGTCACAATGCTAACCCCAGCGCCACCATCAAGGATTCCCTTCACACAGTTAATCCCTTAGTAGTGATTGGTATGGTTGCATTGGATTCATCACCCTCAAAGTATTGTCCCAACTTGTTAACATGTATATTTATAACAAGGTTCTCATCTAGGTTGGTTTGTGGATCTAAGTGTTCCTCCTCTATTGACATCTCCCCAACTCCATCCATCTGTGCAAATTGTGGTAGCCCAACCTTTAGTTCTCCATTGAGGAAGGCTCGAAGAGCTAAGACTAGCTCAGGGTCTTTATATAGTTCGGACATGATGGTGGTTCTAACTTCTAAAGACATGAAATCTATCAATTTGGCAATGTTTAACAGAACCTTTTGGGCTTCAGTCCCTTGACGTGGGGAAGATGGGATCTCCATTACTTCGATAGGATCAGGTAGTCCCTCTGTAAACATTCTTTCTATCAAGAAGTGCGTACGCCCACTTTCCCATGACTTTAAGTCACTTTCTTCTTGGATGACACTAGGTATGGCTAAGGGTCTATGGACTTGGTGAGGTTGTTGTTGCATAGGAAACACGGTGTCTGTAATCTGGATCTGCCTAGGTGCTGGTTCTAGATCCCTTTGGGTATCTTCTACCAAACTCCTTAATTGCTTGACTTGCTCAATATCCTCTCTAGGGTTTGGATAAGTTCCTATCTTCTTCTTGGATCCTGGCCATTAGGCTCATGAAGATCTTCCTTCTTGGTTTCTATCTTAGTGGTCTTTTGGTATTCATGCTTTCACCTGAATCAGAATCCTCTTTAGGGTCGTTCATATATACGGGGTCGTCACCAGTCCCTATGTTGGTCTTTGAACTGGGATCTGACTTTGCTGCTTTTTGCGATCTCTTTCTTTGTGTTTTCTTATTTTTTTGAGATTGGGCAAATGATGCCGTGTCTCTTTCCTCAAGAATATAATTTTGTTTTTGGAGCATCGATCGTGTGAGTACGTTTACTGGTACCACATGTGTACTTTGTGATGGCTCCTCGGTAACTTCAATCAAGTTTAATGGCGTGATCTTCGGTGCATTTGGATTATTTGGACATTGGGCAATCAAATGATCTATGCCACATCGATTACACATGATTATCGACATTGTAGACGTGCTCGCTTGATTGGTTTGCATTAGTGTGGCGTTCTTTTGTAGTCTAATAGGACACTCAGCTACACGATGTGGACCTCCACGCTCATAGCATTGAAGAGGTGGTCTCTTAGCAGTGTAATTGATATTTTGGCCTCTTGCCGCAAGAGCAGCTACTTGATATAACGGTTTGACTTGTCCCCAATAGTCCTCCATGTAGTATTGTGGACTTTCTTCAAGCACATCCATCCCATAGGCAATATTAGGGTCCATATCTTCCTCACAGCCTTCCAAACAAGCAATAGATGACTCACAACCCACTTGAATCACAGAAGTGATTCTCGGATGTGGTGGTTGTGGTCCTAGCACTGGAGGTGGTAAGGGTGTTGTTTGAACAACATTTTGGGCCCTAGGGACCATGTGTTGTGCTGTTTGTTCAAGAGGTGGGGCCGGCATCAATGCAGGCACTCGAGGTGTGTCTGTCCATGCTAAGGTTGGTCTATTGGCCATTGCGTGCTTAAATACTATGCTTGATGACCATACCTTCCACACGCATTGCAATTCCCATTGAATTTTACTCTAAAAGTAGGGCATTCACTGGTACTATGCGGTCCATAGCATACTGAGTACCATTGTTGCTCCCTTCTTGGATACATATGATTGTTTTATGGAGCATGATTGTCTCTAAGACTCTCTTGAATAGCCTTGGTGAGATCTTCTAAAGTCATCTCAGATATCTTTGGCTCCTTAGCAATAGGCTTTAAGGTCATTGGCTGATGCCCCGATGCTTGCTCAACATACACTCTTTCTCCTTGAATCATTAAATTGTCCTCCAATTGGATCGCATTGGTGGTGACTGCTTCCCAAGTGGTGATACCTCTAATGACTAGGCCATTGTAGATATCCTCATGTCGTAATCCCCTAATGAATCTATCAAGCAATTGATTATTGTTGAAGCATTCATTTGGATTACAACGAGAATTCAAATGCTTCAAGCGACTAATAAAGTCTCTCACCGACTCTCCTTCCTCTTGTTGGGCTTTCTGGAGCTGAGAGGCTACACCCCAAAGCACTCCCTCTCATATGTATTCTTTCAAGAACAGTCTCCTAAGAGTAGGGTAAATCGTTTTTTCTTCCACCCTTAGGGTTTTATACCAATCCCCTGTCTTCCCACTTAAGGTTAGGCTTAAAGCATTACTCTTATGCAGGTCATTGTGTTCTCCTAGAGAATCACGTTTTTTCAAAAAGTGTGTGATAGCTCAAAATGAGCGTATCACTTAGAGGGTTGCGGTGTGCTTTACAACACAACGTTCGGTCACCTGAAGCTCCGTAGGTCCTCAAAAAAGTCAATTTTTAGGTACGTGTGAAGCTAAAATTCTTAATTTAAAAGGGCGATTGAGGCCTATGCCTGAGCGTGTGCTTGGGCTTGGGTCTAGAAGATATTCCCGATCCCGGTCCTACCTTTAAAATTTATAATTTTCTTAAATATTTTAATATATATATATATATATATATATTTTTGGGATAAGGTCACCGTGGCCTGCGCGCGAGCACACACACACTCTACCTACCTACTTACAACTAATACACCTACTCTTACACACTAACACACTTCATTACTCTAACAAATCTACTTCGTACTTATTGTACTTTGCATTACATAGAACTAACAACCTTATTACTAAGACCTTATCACAAAGGAAACACAGTAACCTTTCAAAATTTCATTAACAAAGAAAGACATAGTAGCAACACAAAATCCTTCTTCTCAACACACACACCTTCCTTCCCTACCTTTCCTACAATTGAAATTGCACCACAAAAGAAGCACAGAGTGCCATTCAAGATTAGTGTGTGGCATTCCCCGACAATGGCGCCAAAAATGTGCGCGTCTGTTGCACATGTCAATGCAAGGAACTTGCCAATACACTGTGTGCGAGCCACAGATGGCTCCAAGCCTAAACTAGTAAGCTCAAAGAAGACAATGGTGTGTCACTCACCGCTCTACGCTCTCTATCGTGGAGGATTCCTCGCCGCAAAGAAGAGGGAGACGCCGCTACGCCGTGCTCAACCGCCTCGCCGCTGTTGTGCCGCCGCAATGCTGGATCACACACTCTCTCTCTCTCTCTTGCACGCATACACACACACACACACACACACACACACACAAGGAGATGATGAAGAAGAAGATGAAGATGGAGCAAGAGCACTCTTCAATTGCACAAATGAGAGAATGAGTGAATTTTAGGTTTAGTTGACTTTTATATGAGCTCACCCCATTCACACTTGGGCGCCCATGCTTAGCCAACTAATCCCTTGAATGTTCTAGTTAGAGTGCACCTCTCATCAGCGATCACTCTTACCCTTTTTCTATTGGACCGACAAGCCCGATACCTGACTCTACCAAATAAATAATACAGTGTCCATCGTAGGTGATAGGAATGTGGGTGAGGGTTAACACTTCCACCCAGAAGAAGGATCTCTTCTTTTGGGTCTTGATTCCCTTAACATTGTATGACTGGATAATCAACTCATCCATTACTGAGATAGGGTAACAAACTCCTCTACCTCTTGAGACACTACTATTCTGCCCCCTTTCTTGGTGTCCTCCTCCATTGGCCCTTTCCCATTCCCTGAGGCTGCCATGAAGTTTCCCAGGGGATCCAAATCAGGGGCTTTCTTTTCTTGTAACATTTCAAAGGGATTGTGAAGTGGGACAACATATGTTGCCCCTTTTGGTTGAGCAGGAAGTGGGGTGGAGCTTCTCTCTTTCCAAGATTCTGTAGTCTCAAGACCTGGAATCCTTGCCACTGCCTTCACCCTTTTTCCCCTCTTCAGGCCTGGGATTTTCACCGTTGACATAGGTTTCACTGCAACATTGATGACCACGCTCTTAGGTGGTATCTTAGAGACATTCCAACCTATGCACACCCGATGAGAGGCCTTTCCTAGTCCTCTATTGTTAGGAACAAACAAGGGGGTGCCTAGTTGGCTGGCAAGCATTCTGATATTATCCGAAAGAAAACTTGGTAACCCCGAGAACTCAATCCATACTGGATGTATCCCTTCGAGGGATTCTACCAAATAAAAAATGGGCTCCCATAGTACTACATAGATTGTTGTTCTGTTAAACAAGAGGGGTCCTTTATCCAAGATCTTCAAAATGTCAAAGTTGTCCTTGAATCTGACTGAGCAGAAGCCCTTAGCGAGGTATGCAATACTTTCAACTGCTCCTCCATGCCCAAGGATTTGAGGTACCTGAATCCATTGTATCAGCTCGTATCTATTCAAAACTCTCCCACTGAAGCCAAATACAAGCGTAAGATTTTCTTGCATGGCTAGCTCCTTTCTAATAAGTGCTGGAGGAATCACCACCATGATGGCCTCCGCAACCTCCACTTGCTACTATGGAAGAGACTGCTTTAAAGCATTGTAAGCTCGATTCTACAGTCCATCTTTGAGTATCCCCCCGCTTTAAGTCTATGAGCTGATCTTTTGTTATCATAAGGGCCGGTCTCCATCTGTCTGTTGGCTTCTTTCAGTTTGTGTTCAAGTAGGGACTTCACATTCTTCAATTTCTCATGGCCTTCATCGCTAGGTCCCTCAACATTTGTGGCTTTGTTGCAGACCACCAGATTAGGACCCTTTAAAATGCTCGCAAATGAGATGCCTAGTGTGAGAGAACCAGACTTGGTAGCCAGCTTTTTGGTGTTTGTACAGATGGTTCCTTGAGGCTCCCCAGTCTTGAGTGTCTTTCCCTCGGAATTATACCCTTTGCCCGCTTCATCTTTTCTTGGGAGATTTTTCTCAACCAAACATTCTTCATTTGTTACGAGACTGGGCACCCTCCTGTTGTATGTGGTTAACTGTATTTGGGAGTTTCAATTTCAGCGGAGATTTGATTTACCAGCACCAACGATGTTTTCCCTTGTTTTTGAATTGCTCTTTTGGCTTGAATGTGAGAGAGAAGTGGAAATTTTTGATGTGCTAGAGTTGTTTGGATGGAGAAATTTTGATTATCATGACAGGGTACGTGTTTTTTTATTAATCAACGGATCAAATTCATGATGGAATGGCATTTCCAAAATCATGTCAAGACCATGCAATGGTGCTACTAGAAAGATACGTGCTTGAGTAAATTCACCAGTGCAAATTTCTTGGGTTTTTCTATTAAAACAATAATTATTAAAAACAGTTTTGAATTTGTGGGGTGAAGAATTTTACAAAGAGAGAGTTGTGCCAATCGTGCAAAAATAAAATCATGGCTACTGCCATCATCTAAAAGAATAGTGACACTTTCACCCTTGAATATGCCTTGCACTTTAAACAAAGCGTGAGGAGATATAGGAGTACTTGAAGATGGGTTGTCATCATGATCATACTCAGGATCATATCCCTTACTGTAATTAGCTTCCACTTCATTGTCATTGGGATTAGCATCTTTGATGAGGTTAACAGTAGCACCATTGGGGCGGTTGTTGTTGAAAGATCTTTGGTTTGGATTTCGGGTGACTCCATTAGATTGGCCAATGCTCTTAGAAGGACCATTTGGACACTTATCTGCATAGTGGCCATATTGGAAACATTTAAAACACTTCACCTTTTTCTTACCATTAGAGTTTTGAGGAGGAGTTGGTTAGAAGAATTTTGGTTGCCTCACTACTGTGTGTTGCTGTTGTTTTTGCCATAGGGTTGAGAAGTTGTAGCTGAATTGTCAAATCTGCATCTCTTGAAAAAGGTACGTCTTTGATGTTTGTTCCTGTCAAAGTTAGGATAGAAAGAAGCTCTCTTGTTATGATTAGTGTTAGCAGTTTGTTTAGTGTGAAAAGGTTGTCCACCTTTCTTCTTCTCCGTATTAAGAGCCAAATTAATAGCCTTTGATAGTGAATCCGGTTCAAACATATCTACCTCAGCACCAATTTGTAGTGCTAATCCAGATATATACTTACGCTTCAATTCCTGCGGGACTGACATGTTCAATAGCTTGCAATTGAATTAAACAATTCCAAAAGCGGTCACTGTAGCCCCCTAGAAAATTGAAGCCATTCGATCATGGCTTAGATCCAAAAATTTGCATGAACTTCATTCTTGTATTAGTCTATGCAATTATTACAGGAGATTTGTACGTAACTTTGCTTACCTCACTCTTCTATTAAAGAAAAAATTTCCCTATGCATGGTCTGATTTGCAAGAACTTTCCTTTAATGCACTCCAGAATGCTTTAACTAATACACCAATACTGCAATTTCTTGATTTTGATTGACCATTCTTTGTTGTAGTCACTGGTGCTAGTGAAAAAGGTATCGGTGTATTCCTTATGCAAGATAACCATCCACTTTCTTTTGAAAGTCGTAAATTCAAACCTTCTGAATCAAAGTTCAATACATATGATAAAGAATTGACTGCTATTGTACATGCCTTGAAAATTTGGAAACACGATTTAATGGGTGTTGATTTAATCATCAAAATTGATCAACAAAGGATCAAGTACTTACTGTCTCACCGTTAATGGATGATAGACATATTAAGTGGGCTGCTTTCATTCAAAGTTTTCAACCCAACATTCATTAACAACCTGGTAAGGAAAATGTTGTAGTTGATGCTTTGAGTCAAAGACCCTCTCTTAATAATCTATCAACCATTATGGGTACTTCATTTGATTCAATGCCTGACACTTATTCACAAGATGATGATTTCAGAACCACTGGTTGCATATGATTGACAATTTTTTGCACACATTTTTGGAATACACTATTTAAGAAAACTTTCTTTATTTCAAATAGAAATTGTGTGTAACTAAACCTTTTCGTATATTCATCATTGAAGAGTTACACAAACCACCCAATGCTCGACATAGAGTATTATTGCTACTTTTTAAAACTTATGTCGTGATTTCTATTGACCTACTATAAAAAGTGATATTAAACGGTATGTTTCAACTTGTTTGATTTGTCACAAGATCAGAGTGCCACAGGTAAGAAATTGGGACGCTTACACCGTCTCCCCATTCTTGAAAAACCTTGGGAACGTATTTCAATGGATTTTGCGACTGGATTTCCACTCACTGTTTACAAGCATGCTATGATTTGGACTATAATTGACCGTTTTTTTAAACAAGCATACTTCATTCCTTGTAAGAAGACACTTAGCACGTCAAGGTGCACTTCTATTTCTTAAAGTTGTATTTCCACATCATGGTTTGCCTAAAGTCATAAAATCTGATCGAGATTCCAAATTTTGTAGTGCTTTTTGGACTATTGTTTTTGAAAATCTTGGAACTACACTTGATTTTACTTTTGCATTACATCCTGAGTCTGATGGTCAAACCAAAGTCACTAATCGCACTATCATTGACTTGCTAAAAGCTTATGCTTCCTCTCAAACCAAGAAATGGGATGATTACCTGCATATTCTACAATTTGCCTATAACAACACCGCTCACACTACCATGGGTAAATATCCATTTTAAATTATCTATGGTTATTATTTGCCTACTCTTGCTTCACATCTTTCTAATGTTGTGCCTATAGTTGATGATTTTAATGCTAATTTTCATGATATTTATGCAAGTGTGCATTCTGCCGTTAAACATTCACAAAAAATTTACACTAAGCATACTAACAAGCACCACAAGGCACACCAGTTTAAGGAAGGTGATTATGTTATTCTTCGCATTGAAAAAAAAAGGACCAAAAATGTTGATACTAATGTCTTTGGTAAACTCGCTCCTCGTTTTCACAGTCCATTCAAAATTTCTGCTTTGACAATGATGTTTCATTTTGTTTAGACTTACCTTCACATTGGCACATTCACAATGCATTCCACATTAGTCTTTCAAGACCTTTTAGAGGACCCCTTCCTGCACATCACATTTATGAAGATCCACCTTCACGTGTGGACCAAGAAGAACAACTTATTCTTGTAAAAATAGTTAATCACAAGACCACCACCACACACACTAGCATGGCTTATAACTGCTATCTTTTGACTTTCAGAGGCCACCCTAGAGAGGATGGGAAATGGATGCCTGAAATTTTTTTCTTCAACTTGCCAGACCTTCTCCACACTTTCCCTCACTGACGGTGCAGCCCAAGGGATTCACTCTATATGCAAAATGGGACGCCACCTGCGAGCGAACAACTTTGATAAAACCCCTATATACGACTTATATTATGGAATATGACCTCCCTTTCTACACTTATACAACAATCAATGAAGAAAAATATCATACCCTTATCTTACATATAAGATTTAGGTCTCACATGATCTAATTGAGTAGAAGTAGTCAACGAGTGTGTAGCATAGTGATTGACAACGTACTAAGGAACCACTTTTGTTGATAACTAGATGTACCCTCAACGTGTCTTAGTTTGAGTTTCAATCTATGTGCCCGATTAGCCAGCACTCTGGCTACTTGTCTAATTTTGACCCATGCAAAGATGGTGTAAATCAACCCTTGACCTGCTCCAAATCAGCGCTTATTTATGACCGGCTTGATGCAAAAGTTGATGTGTGACCTAGAAAGAATTCCCCTCAAATCATCAAAGTTTTAGTGCACATCGGTGGGACAAATTGTTACAAGTAATCAACCTCAGTCAATTGCCCCCCCCAAAACATATAAATAAATAAATAAATAAATAAATATATGATACTCCCTCCCTTATTTTTAAGCTTGGGAGATAAATTATCGGGAGCTACCCCTAACTTATATGCTTATGTAACTTGTTAAAAAAATTCCCTCCCCTGCACTTACATGGTGCAATAAGTTTTCCATGGTGAACCCCTTGGGCGGTGCACTTGATTCTCTATTGAGAAACTGAGAACAATTGTTATCCTAGGTGGGAGAGATGCTACAGGAATAGGCACCCTCCTGTTGTATGTGGTTAACTGCAATTGGGATGGCTGGCTTATTGGGGTGAATTATGTATTGCCGCATCCAAGTAACGACAAGGTCACGAGAGAAAGAAATGCCAACAGACTCAATGCTAGAAAACCTACAAAGCTTGAAAAATCTTATCACAACTTAAGAACTTCATTCAAAAACTTAGCAAAATTACATACGATAAAAAGCTTATCACCATGCTGGAGCACTTCCCTCTTTGGTCTGCAAATTTAGCACACGTCTATACTGGCGATGCAACACGTACCCCAGGTCGATCTCAAAAATTCAAGAGCAATTAAAGAAAACAAAAGCAATAGAGGCTCAACTATGCTTCAAGAAAGCAACATGGCCTCCTCCATCTAGTAGCGTGATGTCCAAATGCTTTAGGAACATGTCTAGATGCTTCCCCATAAGTCTGGCAAGAAATGGGTTCCAAACATGGATCATGATCCATGGCCCCTAGGTAAAAGACTGCCAAATTTTGGTTCTCAAGTGTGGAGATTGTGCAAAATTGGTTAAGATTTAGAAGGTTGAGGAAAACCCTAGCTCTTTGAGCTCCCTGCAAGCCCTGACCTGCACACACGAGGCAAAAATATTTAGGAGCTAGGTAGTTTGAAGGCCTTGGGGAAATGGGATCACGTCGTCTTGTCCATCTCCACTAGACTAGGTGGAGGCAGTAAGGGCAGGGATTGTTCACGAGGAGGGGTGGTCTCAGCCCGGAGGGGCGACTCGCTCTTGGAAGCGGCACTCTATTTTTGGCTATGGAGCTGCATGGCGACTCTGCCTTCATTCTGAAGACATCTCATATATGCCAAGTCTTCTTTGACAAAGCTCGGTCGATCGCAGAGCAGTGGCAGCCTCAGCTTTGTCTAGCGGCAACAACGAGCAAGCCGGCTTGGTGGTTTTGGATCCAAAGGGTTGGTTGCTTAGGATAGTGCGAGGCTCTTTGTAAAATCCCATTTTGGTCAGGTTGCTCTTTTGGTGGCTCTTTTGCATCTTCTCATTGGTGATGGAGCACTTCGGCTCCCCCCATTGCTTCTCTGCTCAAATTTCTATTGTCTTCCTAGATTTGTGATGTGTTTTGGAGGGTGGCTCCATGATTAGCCAATGTATCACTCTATTTCGCATCTCGAGGGGGTTATCATGCGGGAGTGGCAATCCCTTTGGTTGTCATGGAAACCCCTTGATGTCTACTGTATGATTTTATTTTTGTTGTCTGTTGGATCTGTTGACACCCTAGCTTGGATTTATGTAGGGTTTATGTTGTAAAATCTTATAATCACTCACAGGTTGTGAGCTTCAAAAAAAAATATTGGTTAAGATACCAAGAGTTTGCAACTCCAAAGTCTTAAAGTGTCAACAATCAAAGTTTTGCAACAAGATGACCTCAAGAGTATTCAAAAAGCCATCAAAACTGTAGGTCCTCTATGTGCATTGACAAATCATTTTGGATGGTATGTACATCAATAAGATATTGCTACCTCTTTCTTGAATGATGACATTTATGAGGAAGTTTATGTAATTCAGCCTCTCGGTTTTGTCATCAAAGGGAAAGAAGATAAAGTGTGTAAATGTAAGAAATCTTACTTTGATGCCATCCCTTGTTCTTTCAACCATTTGTGATATAGCAATAAGCAATGTTGAACAAACAATGTATCGTGCTTTGTGTCTTCAGATATATAGAAATTAACAACCTTTTTAACCGCACTGTTCACCTTGAAGTGGTGTATCTGCACCTGAATTGTGACATGGAAGGAGTGCCAACGCATGGATTGGATTTCATTTTGCTCTTTAAAAGTGTAATTCTTGGTAATGTCAATGATTAAAATATTTGTATCGGCCAAATTTTTTTGAAGAGATTCGTCAAATTGTTCAACTTGCCATCTACAAATGAAATTGTGTTTAAGGAACTTCTGAAAGTGCATATGAAACATATGGAGAAGCTCACTACTGCAGGGTAGTTTCTTGTGCAAAAGATCCTTTCTTTTCTTGTTTCTTCCTTTTTAATTGCTACCACTAATGTTGTTAACTTTGACCACTATTTTGACATCTTCAGCAACTTTAACGAGTACCTGCAAATCCTTCTTGGCAAGCCCTATTGGACACAAGGATTTTTTTGGGGTGCCACAATCAACACAGTTTCCCATTAAACTACTGTACTTGTAAAAAGATGCATATATGGGCTTGGGGCATGAAACAAACCACATAAAGTTTTAGTACTCTTGTATGCATGGTAAGAAGAATTGCAAGAAGTAGTGCATGAATCATGGGCACACATTGAGCATCTGCAATCACATGCAACTCCATGTAGGCAAAAACACTTATGTCGCAAGTGACTTATTGATTCCCTTAAATAGGCCATTTGCACATGCACAATGTAGCAACATGTAATTATTTCCTTCATCTTGTGCTCAAAGTATGGCTTTAGATGCTCAAAACATTGTTGTTGAATTTGAACATTTGGATATGCAGCCTTGAACCTTTCGAACAATTCCACCTCAAAAAAGAACACATTGATTTGTTGGAATTAGGGTTGCAGGAAAACACGCACAGCTTGGAGAAGATGAAGGAAGCTCAAGGCACACAACAGAGAGTGTTATACTTAGTGTGCAATGGAAAGATAGATAGCCCTAGAATGGCCCTAGAATGGGTGTATATTAAAATGCACGAGGGGAAAAACCTCCTAAAGAGGGAAAAATGCCCCCGTGGTCCTAAGTGTATTCACACACATCACTACCACATGTATACGGAAACAATTCCCCCCTCAAGTGATGCGGTGAACAAGAGCTGGCACATAGAGTAAAGGGAAGTGCCATGCCCTTAGGACATGATCAATCCACAAAGGGGAGTAAGACCAAAGATTTACCAAAAGCTTCAAACTTCTCACAAGACAATGCCTTTGTGAAAATATCTGCAAGGTTGTCCTATGTTGGCACATAAGCCAAGGTGGTCTCTCTTGTTGAGAGCCTCTCCTTGACACAATGGTAATGAACCTCAATGTGCTTTGTGCGAGCATGAAAAATAGGGTTCCTCGCAACTGCCAATGCACTCCGACTGTTAGTGTAGATAGTCGTGTCCAATACCCAAATAATTCATAAGGCGTTTGAGCCATACACACTCAATCATAGCTGTGAAGACTGACCTATACTCAATGTCACAACTGGAAGTGGCCACAATAGGTTGCTTCTTGCTCAACCATGATATAAATGAACTACCAAGCAAGAAACAAAAACCACTTGTGGACACTCGCGTGTCAAAACAACCAGTCCAATCTGAGTCCGAAAAAGCATGTAAGTATCATGACAATGATCCCCCCTTGGGATAAAACAAGCCAAGATGTAAAGTGCCACTCAAGTATCATAAAATCCTCTTGATAGCCTACCAATGCTTAGAGAGTGGGCTATGCATAAATCTGCTAACCTGTGAGACTGCAAACTAAATATCTGGCCTCATGTTGCATACATAAATGAGGCATCCAAAAACAATTTGGTAAAGAGCAGGATCATCAGCATCATGAAGACTCAATTTCAAACCTATTTCCATGGGAGTGGCAATAGGTTTGCAATCCTCAAGTCCAAACTTACATAGCAATGTTTCTATGTAACTTTTCTGAAACAAGGCAATACCACCATCACACTGCTTAAACTGTATGCCCAAGTAATGATGCAACAACCCCAAATCTTTCACCTTGAAAGTAGCATTTAAATCAGCTTTATATTTAGCAATATGTACCTCATTGGGACCATTGATCAACAAATCATCCACATAAAGAACAACAATGAGAAGTACACCCTCACGTTTGACATACAATGTGCTTTCTGTTGGACTGTTACAAAAGCCTCGTTTGACCAAATGAGTGTCAGTTTTCTCATACCAAGCACGAGGAGATTACTTCAACCCATACAATGCCTTCTTACATTTGCACACTTTGTCCTCTTGTTCTTTCTTGACAAAACCGCGAGGCTCCATTACATAGACTTCCTAAAAAATGTCACCATTCAAGAAAGCATTAAAAATATCGGATTGATGTACATCCCAACCAAAATGAGCTGCCAACGCACATAGAAAATGAATAGTAGTCATACGACAAGTGGGAGAAAAAGTCTCTTCATAATCTATGCCTTTTTGTTGTGCATAACCCTTTGCAACAAGTCGAGCCTTATAGAGATCAATCTCACCATCCGACTTGCGTTTCAACTTGTAAACCCACTTTTTACTAATGGACTTTTTGCCAGGAGGCAAATCACATAAAGTCCGTTTGTCATTTTCAATAAGTGCATCATATTTTGATTGCATGGTAGCCATCCAATTTTTTGAATTCTATTGCTTCATCAAAAGACAGAGGTTTCTCAACATGATGTAAGCTAGACACAACCAGAGCATAACAATCTAAAGATGAATGGAAAGAGCTTGAAAGAGTACGACTAGACAAAGGTGCATCCAATTTACTGTCATGCAATCTATGGCACTAGCCATTTTGGCATACCTCTAGCCTGCTCATTTTTAACCCTTTACTCATCAAGTACATCATGTACATTTACAACAGTAATATGCTGATATGTAACATTATCAGAAACCCCCATAGGCTGTACATATTGGAATTTACATTTGAACTTCCACGACTGAAAAGAGGCACAAAGTGTCATAAATGTCTTGTGAGCTGACATTACTATCTCTAGTACATGATAGCAAGGGCTGAACAAAATATTCCACAAGCACAACATCCCATGAGACCAAGATACCCTTTTTTTGCGGATGATACAACCTGTAACCTTTGATTTCAACACTATAACCAACAAAAATACATTTGACAACCTTATCATCCAATTTTCTGCATTGTGTTTGTGGCACCAAAGCATATGCCACACAACCAAAAACACGCGTGTTCTCAATAGAAGGCTTTCTATCATGCCATGATTCATATGGAGTAATAGACTGCAAAGCTTTTGTAGGACACCTGTTTAGTACTTAAGTGGCACACATGATGGCCTCAAGCCAAAATGAATGGGGCAAAGCTTAACTTTTGACCATACATCATGCCATTTCCGTAAGTGACCTATTTTTCCTCTCAACAATACCATTTTGGTGAGGCATACAAGGCACTGTCCATTGGTGTTTTATCCCACAACTAGCCAATAATGCATTAAATTCATGAGACATATACTCCCCCCCTCGATCGGAATGGAGGGTGCCCATAGAACATTCCGAGACATTTTTAGCCATAGCCAATTTTTTTTTGAAGCACACAGAAACTTTGGACTTCACTTTAAGCAGAAATACCCATGCATGCCTAGAGTAATCATCAATGAAAGTCACAAAGTAAAGGTAATTGCCCAAGAACGAAGTTTTCACAGGCCCACAAACATCACTATGCACAAGCTGCAAGCTGCATGTGGCCCTAACTGAACCATCCTTTGGAAACTTCAAACGCTGCATCTTACCCAAAATACACCCTTCACAAACATGTTTGACATGTGCTTCAAGAGGCGGCGAAGAAGCAACCATATGAGATTTTTGCAAACGTAGTAAATTGGCAGAATTTAGATGACCAAAACGTGCATGCCAAATTTTTGCATTTGAGATAGACTTTGAATCCACAAATGCATTTGAAACATTTTACCCACACTTGTCATACAAAGTGAGTTTATACAGCCCACGACATAAAATGGAAGATGCAACAATTTCATCACCAAAAGTGAGATCATGTACAATACATCTATCATCCATAAATTTTACTACAAGACCAAGCCTAGCAAGTGCAGATATAGACAAAAGATTCTTCTTGATCCTAGGTACATAAAGTGCATCAACAAGTGTAAAAGAACTGCCATTTGCAGTAGTAAGCACAATCATTCCAACTCCTTGAACTAGATAAGCAGCCTTGTTAGCACAAGGAACTGAATTCCCGTGAGGGACACACTCAAGAGAGGTGAACAAATTACGATGTGAGGTAATGTGCTTTGTAGCACCACTGTCAAAATACCACACATGTGAATCTACAAAAACTTACATCCATGCATCATGGACATCAGAACTATAGGTACACTTTGCACTAAAAGCCCATTCTACATCAACATTAGCATCACAGTCTCCTTTCATAGAAGACTCAACAATAACTGCATTTGTACTAGAACCACGTTGTTTCTTCTTAGCCTCTTTGGCCTTCAACTTAGGACACTGCTTAGTCAAGTGATCATTAGCTTTACAATAATGGCACGCATCTTCTTTTTTCCCTTATCACCAGAATTTCCAGACGAATTGCTGCCAACAGAAGCATTAGGAATAAGTGATTTTCCACTCGCGGAAGAACCATAAGTAGTGACTGCATTGCTGTTACCACCCTTTCTTTGAGCAGCAATAAAAGCTTGTTCAACTGCACGGTGTCTAGTCCTGTTTTTTTTAGAAAGTTACTCTTGCAACAACAATGTGCATAATGCATCAAACTTGACAACTTCAGGATTTCCTTGGGTCATAAGTCTCCAAGTACTAGCAGAAATATGGTAAGAATCTGGCAAGACATCAAGAACAATCTCTACAAGGGAACTATCTGAAATGACTTCACCTGCAAAAATAAGTTGCTCATTGATATCCTTGACACCAGCAAGGGAAGTGTCCATATCATCTTCCTCATGCATAATATTCGATTCCAGCTTTTTACGCAATAATGCAATTTTAGCCTCATTGCAACTTGCATAAAGACCAGCCACCAGAATATCCCAAGCTTGTTTTTGGTGGATTGCACTGAATGAATGTGGGGAGTAATAGTGCGTTTCATAGACAACACAATCAATGCATGAGCCTACGCATCTCTTACATCCCAACGAGCCTGCTCAGCCGTAGGCAAAACAACTCTGACAATAGCAACCCTGGCATCAAAACCTGGAGCATCCTCAACATCGCCTACATTCACAGTACTAGGACATACATCAATTCCATGCACAATGTCCACATAGGGTAATTTTCCCCATCCAATCTGTCCTCAACAGAAAACATCTTGAACACCTCTATGTTGTTGTTAGCCATGGAAAATGTTTGCACCTGATATGAAAACTGCTTGAAATGAGGAGAAATTGAGTGAGACCAGCATGTGCTATATAGCACAACCTGCAACAAACTATATGGGACCTGTTATGCAGTAAGTGGAACTGATAAAAAATTTGCCCAAAATGACAAAATTGCCTGTGCAAACATGGCTGTAGTGGAAATGGAGGTCAAAATGAGACCATAATGAAATTTACACGCTCGCCAAAGCTCAGTGAAATCTAAGAAAATGAGCAAAGGTGTTCTAGCGACGTTGGCGACGAAGCCCGGGAGGACGTGACCTGCTCTAATACCAATCGTTGGAATTAGGGTTGCAGGAAAACACACACAACTTGGAGAAGACGAAGCAAGCTCAAGACACACGACAGAGAGTGTTTTACTTAGTGTGCAATGGAAAGATAGATAGCCCTAGAGTGATGGGCATAAAAACAATGCACGGGGGAAAAAAACCTCCTAAAGAGGGAAAAATGCCCCGACGGTCCTAAGTGTGTTCACACACATCACAACCACATGTATATGGTAACATGATTAAATGCCAGTGAAGTGCTACAAACCCATCAAGGATTACTAAAAAAAACCTACTCAATGCTAGAAACCAAGTAGTCCAATCACCAAAACACAACAATGGTACAAACCACCAAAGCGATGTGTTTCAACCAATTTCTAGCTATTGCTGAAAATGTCTCAGAATGTACTATGGGCACCCTCTGTTATGATCAAGGGGGGAGTATATGTCTCATGAATTTAATGCATTTTTGGCTAGTCATGGGATAAAACACCAATGTACAGTGCCTTATACGCATCACCAAAATGGTGTTGTTGAGAGGAAAAACAGGTCACTTACGGAAATAGCACGATGTATGGTCAAAAGTCAAGCCTTGACGCATTTGTTTTGGCTCGAGGCCATAATGTGTGCCACTTATGTATTGAACAGGTGTTCCTTAAAAATCTTTGCAATCTATTACTCCATATGAATCATGGCATGATAAAAATCCTTCTATTGTGTGCTTTTGGCTGTTTGGCATATGCTTTGGTGCCACAAACACAATGCAAAAAATTGGATGATAAGGCCGTCAAATGTATTTTTGTTTGTTATAGTGTTGAAAGAAAAGGTTACAGGTTGTATCATCCGCAAACAAGGCGTATCTTGGTTTCATAGGGTGTTGTGTTTATGGAAGATTTTGTTCACCCCTTGCTGTCATGTACTAGAGATAGTAACGTAATCTCACAAGACATTTATGACACTTTGTGCCTCTTTTAGTGGTGGAAATTTGAATGTAAATTCCAATGATGCAAATGTACAGCCTATGGGGTTTTCTAAAAATGTTACAGAGCAGCCTATTATTGATGCAGATGTACATGATGTACTTGATGAGGAAAGGGCTCAGAATGAGCATGCTAGAGGTATTCCAAAATGGTTGGTGCAAACTTTGCGTGACAGTATATTGGATGTACCTTTGTCTAGGCGTACTCGTTCATGTTCTTGCCATGCATCTTATGCATCAAATTGTTATGCTTTGGCTATGTCTAGCTTAGGTGATGTTGAGGAACCTCTATCTTTTGATGAAGCACAAATTCAAAAATTTGGATGGATGTCATGCAATCAGAATATGACGCACTTATAGAAAATGACACATGGACTTTATGTGATTTTCCTCCAAGAAAAAATGCCGTTGGTACAAAGTGGGTTTACAAGTTGAAACGCAAGCAGGATGGTGAGATTGATGGCTATGAGGCTCAACTTGTTGCAAAGGGTCATGCACAACAAAAAGGCATAGATTATGAAAATACTTTTTCTCCCACTTGTTGTATGACTACTATGCGTTTTCTATGTGCATTGGAATCTCATTTTGGTTGGGATGTACATCATTGAGACATTGTTACTACTTTCTTTAATGGTGACATATTTGAGGAAGTTTATGTAATGCAACCTCACAATTTTGTCAAGAAGGGACAAGACGATAAAGTGTGCAAAGCTTTGTATGGGTTGAAGAAATCTCCTCGTGCTTGTTGGTATTGGAAAGCTGATACTCATTTGGTCAAACGAGGCTTTTGTAACAGTCCAATGGAAAGCACATTATATGTAAAGCGTGAGGGTGATGTACTTCTCATTGTGGTTCTCTATGTGGATGATTTACTGATCACTGGACCACGAGGGAGAGATTGCTGAAACTAAATCTGATTTGAATGCTACTTTCAAGATGAAAGATTTGGGACTATTGCATTATTACTCGGGTATACAATTTAAGCAGTGTGATGGTGGTATTTCCTTGTGTCAAACAAGACACATAGAGACATTTCTATGTAAGTTTGGACTTGAGGATTGCAAACCTATTTCCACTCCCATGGAAACATGTTTGAACTTGAGTCTTCATGATGTTGATGATCCTGCCAATGCCACTCTTTACCAAACTGCTATTGGATGCCTTATTTATGTATACAATACAAGGCCGGATATTCAGTTTGCAGTCTCACAAGTTAGCAGATTTATGCATAGTATTAGGTCTAAGCATTGGCAGGATGTCAAGAGGATTTTTTGCTACTTGAGTGGCATTTTACATCTTGGATTGTTTTATCCCAAGGGGGGGTCATTGCCGCCATATTTACATGCTTTTTTGGACTCAAATTGGGCTGGTTGTTTTGACACATGAGTGTCCACAATTGGTTTTTGTTTAATGCTCGACAATTCATGTGTCTCATGGTTGAGCAAGAAGCTACCTATTGTGGCTACTTCTAGTTGTGAGGTTGAGTACATGGAAGTCTTCATAGCTACGATTGAGTGTGTATGGCTTAGATGCCTTATGACTGATTTGGGTGCTGGACAAGACACTGCCAACACTATCTACACTGACAAGTAGAGCGCATTGGAAGTTGCAAGGAACCTAGATTTTCATGCTCTCACAAAGCACATTGAGGTGCATTACCACTATTTCAGGGAGAGACTCTCAACAAGAGAGATCATATTGGCTTATGGGCCAACACAGAACAACCATGCAGATCTTTTCACAAAGGCATTGTCTTGTGAGAAGTTCGAAGCTTTCCGCAAAGATTTGGGCTTACTCCCCTTTGTGGACTGATCATGTCCTCACAGAGCATGACACTTCCCTATACTCTATGTCCAAGCTCTCATTCACCGCATCACTTCCATGGGGGATTTGCTACCATATATATTTGGTAGTGATGTGTGAACAGACTTAGGACCGTCGGGGCTTTTTTTCCGTCACTAGGAGGTTTTCCCCCCCGTGCATTGTATATATGCCCATCACTCTAGGGCTAGTAATCTTTCCATTGCACACAAAGTAAAACACTCTCTGTTGTGTGCCATGAGCTTCCTTCGTCTTCTCCAAGCTATGTGTGTTTTCATGTAACCAAAATTCCAACTTCAAAATGATGTGGATTTGTCTTCAAATTGATAATTCTTTGGTAGGAGTGATGTGCATCTATGCATGTACTCCAACTCAAAAGAGAGCCAAATTTTGGCAACATGCATTACCTACTATGAATTCATGGATTGCGGGGTGCAAGGGGGGGGGGGGGGGTTGGGTTGGGTTCAACAATGTGGAGACCTTTAGGATTGGCAAGTAGTCATGATGCCTTGTTTGATGTCTATTGTGCTACACGAGAGAGATGCTTGGAATAGATTCCTTTTGCAGTATATGTATAGATACTTGAATTCTCCCGTCCTTGACTCGCAAGTTTCGTAGTCCTTGTTGTGTTCCTCGGGTTTCTAGAGACAACCAGGATGCTTGCTAGAGTGTTTAGATAGATTTTACATTGGCTCTTGGGCAGCGTCTCAAACGCTTGCTAGAATAGATCTTGTCAGTGCATCCTAGCCACATGATTAGTAATATATTTGACTAATCTCATATATGCTTCACAGTAATATTTTATATAGGATCAATGCATTTTGGACAACATCTTCACAGTGTATAAGAGACTTGAGTGGGCATGCTAGTCAGGATAGCTAGAAGCTATCATGCTTCTCAATTTTGAGAAGGCTTATGATAGAGTTTATTGGGGTTTGTTAAAGGGATCTATGCAATGGATGCCTTTTCCCTTCAGGAGTTGCTATGTTATATCTTACTGCTTCTTGTGCTATCACAATTGGAGGCCACGTCTGTCTCTCTCAGTCCAATAGGGTTGCCCCTTGACAACTTACTTCTTTTTGTTTTTTTGTTGAGGCCGTGTCACTTTTCTTGCAAGGAAGGTTTCCACAATTGCAAGGTCTTGCCAAGGGATTGCATGGCTCACTAAGCTTGTTGGATTAGGAGTATACATATGACAATTCTCTCTTTGCATGTTCTGGCACACACTCTTTGGAAAGTCTATGTGATGCTCTACCTACGTTTTGCTTGGCCAATGGTGCACTCATCAATTGGCACAAGTCTTTTGTTTTTCTTGGAAGAGACGATTGGTTTTCTTGTAGAAGTTTATGAGGCTTGTTAGGAGGGTGCATGGGACAAATTCACATGGCTTCCTAGAGGATACGATTGCAAATATTTGGGTTTTCATGTTGCATTGATGTGTCTTATGAGCAGTAGTTTAAGCCGGTCTTATAGTCTATCAAGAGGAATCTTTGCCATTGGTCTTCCTTGCACTTTTCATTGGTTGGCAGAGCCCTTGTGGTGAATCAAGTATTCTTACAATGGCTTAGTTTACGACATCCTGACTCTTCACTATGGAGTCATGGCACGTTTTCCCTCCCAATGTGTAGCTTTCTATGGAGTGGTTTAGATGGGTCTAGTGAGTCAGACACACTGCAACGTTTCACTGGGGACACAATTATCTTGCCTACAGAGGAGGGATACTTAGGGATTATTTATCTAGAGATGCATTGCTTGTCAAGCTAATTGTACACGGTTTGTTTCCCGAGGTTGAGACTTGGAATCAATCTCTATACCATGTTTTGCCACATGCCTCTCCTTCTTTTGTGTCTATGGATAGTGATGGGGCTTGGCACTCCACCATTAGATTCATCTTTATTGATGCTTCTTTGGATAGGTCTCATTTGTCACCCTTTATGTGCTACTTGTTGATGATTTGGTTGGATTTGCACCTTGCTTTGATTTGGCACCTACATTCTTGTGTGAAGGCGGTAGAGAGGCAACCACTTATTTGGAATGCATGTGACATCTTTAGAGGGCTGTCTGCTAGGTGAGAGGATGCACATTGATTGGACTGGAAGGTGATGGTCCTACAACATCTTTACATTGTTGGTCGAATACTTCCTTAGTTGGTGCAAGAAAGTATGTGTAGTAAGTTTTTCTTGTCCTCCATTCTATTAAAGAAGTATTTTTGGTTAGCATTAAGCGAAGCCTTGTGCTCAACAAGCAACAAAGAGTCGACTCAAATCGACAAGTCTGACAAACAAGGGTTCACAATCATGTTGTCTACAAGCCAAAATATGATGGCTAGAGATCCAATGTTGGCTAGAGATTGAACATATAGAAGCGCATTCAAACTAGTTGATTTAAAATACTCCCCCCCCCCTCTCCCTCTCTCTCTCTCTCTCTCACTCACACACACACACACACACACACACACACACACGACGAGCAAGTTCGTCAAAATTGAAGGGTTGGTTACATGTCCAAGTACACTAGCGAAAGGTGGATGCAAAGGAAAATTAAAACTATGAGAAAAATGGTTTTAACTTGATCTAAGAGACCTCAAAGAGAGAGAGAGCAAAGAGCAGAGTCATTTGCTCTGATCCGCCAAGAATTGAAAGGAGTTGAGGCAATTGAGGGACAGGGATTGCCTGTGCTCCATGAGCTTGGATATGAGTTGCGCCTTTGTGTCGCAGCCGTCGTACAAAATTCCTCTGAGCAGGCATTCCACTTCGCCCGATCTTGCTTCATCGTCAATGCACCCATTTGCTTCAAGACGTCCTCAAAGTCATCTGCGTTGCTGAGAGCAACAGCAGTTTCACGGCGTCATCATCATCGCTGCCGCAGCAGTAGAAATGGTGGTTGAAAGAGCTTAGTCTGTTGAAGTTGTCTTCATCTTGTGCCATGGACAGAGACCTCCTGTTCGTCTTCTTCTTCTTCTTCTTCTTCCTCTTCTACAGGAAAGAGAACGCGCTGTGCGTATAAAACAGTAAGAGCATCGTGTTGAGAGTCTCTCTCTCTCATGTCATCTCAGAAGGTTCCTCGAAGCCTCAATATTTGAGTCTAGTCTCGTGCTTGCAAAACAAGGTGAGCAGTAAGTCAAGAGTCTCTCTCTCATGTTATCTCAGAAGTCTAGTTCCTTTCCTTGACTTGCAAACAAGGTTGAAGATTTCAAGATGACATCAAGAAGGCAAAATTTTTTTGCTCTAATAAATTGAGTGATTATATAGAACATATTTAACATGCTAATGGATGGAGTACGCTTACACACACACACACACTTTCATAATGAAAATGTTCAAACGAGTATAACAAACCTTTGTTACAAAGAAAACTTAAAGGGTCATAATTGCCATCACATTTGTAAAGTTTTTTTTCATATATATATATATATATATATATATATATATATATATATACTAATATAATATGACGAAAGAGAAAGTCCTTCACACGTGTCGCAATCTACGACCTGAAGGTTATATTACCCCTTTGCATGTGAAAGCACCTTAAATGCTATTTGACACACACACACACACACACACACACTATATCAAGAATTCATTATTTCAAAAAGGGGAGGTAATACTGACTGTAGCTCAAAGAGGTTCAATTGCCTTTCTTCTTTTGTTTTTCGCTTTGAGACTCTCCCAACCTGTCCTTTCATTGCATTCAATTAGCTTGTAGGTATTTATTTTCTACATGGGGAACCTCATCAGTTGCATTCCCTCTCTTGATCAAGACGCTTTAACATTTTTAGAAGTTGCTCAACAATTTCTCACTCCTCAAAAGACGAGCTTCTCTCTCCCAATGCTGTCTCATTCTTCTCTCTCTATCCTACGCGAAAAGGGCCCGCAATAAAATAACCCATTTGCAACACGTTATTTGTGTGTGGTTGTGACCATATTATCACTTGGGGAGGTAATTGAAATCACGCTCCGTTCAGAGGGAGTAACCATTGGTTCTAAATGAAGCCCTAACATTATATACCAACAATTCAGATAAATATTCTTCATATTTTATTAAGCAAGGCATGATGTGAACAATCAACTATTAAAATTATACGGTGTGAGTTTATTTGAAATGTCATGAAAAATCAACAATTTAAAGTTAATGTGATGTTGACAAATGCCTTGAAATGTCAACATAACTAAAGTTAATGTGATGGTGAGAGATTTGCACGTTTTCTCCACCACTCTCCTGTGACCTTCTCCTTGCCAAAAAAATTTGAATGAAAAAATCGGCCTAATATTTACTTGGTGAGCCAAAGGCTCTTTTTTCCCTCCTTGAGCCCACAAGCCACCACGTGGCGCTTGCACAACACATGAAAAAAAAATCAACACACCGCATCGACGAGCTTTTCATTGCACAATGACTTTAAAATAGCAGTCTCACAGTATCATTGTCCACAATATAATTTTCGTGTGCAACTAGCTCTTGCCACGCCCTCGTTGCTTTTCTCACTACAAAGAACCACCTCCATCGTCGACAACACGAAGCCCATGGTAGTAGCGATCCTACCTTTCACGTACACCCATTTCATGAGATCGAGTTGTTCCTCTTCCTTCAAAGCTTTTAGCTTCTCTCAATTGTTGGCAATGTAGGTGCTGACGTACACCAAGATGGTCATGTGGCATCTCGAGGCTTGGACTCTTTTGTAAAAGCCAGCGTGCACATCGAACACTAGACCTATACACGCCTGAGGTTTCCTGCCAAAGTTTATCCTGCAATACTTGCACCAAAGCTTGGAGCATATCTTCCTATTGGAGATGAAGCTTGCTCTATACTATCAGGCACACCATGTGCGTGAGCTACAACTGCAAATTCTGCGTATTCTACGTATGTCTTCCCGTTATTATTCTGATGGCCATGGAGGTGTTACCCAGCTCATGGAGTGGACATTGTTTACGAGAGAGAGAGAGAGAGAGAGAGAGAGAGAGAGCGAGAGAGAGAGAGAGCGAGGTGGCACACTGACTACAGATCAGGCCTGGCCTTCGACTCAGCCTTCGAAACTGAGAGAGAGAGAAAGGAAAAGAAGAAACTTAAAACCCGGGTCCCTGCATGCCTTCGAAGGTTCGAGATAGAGTGAGTGGAATCTCAAGAAGATTTTGCCCTCTATTTTATTTTTTAAGAATCGATGCATGCAATGCTACCAAAATCTTTATAGATTCTATCTGCATGCAATGCTGTCTTATAAGACTCTCAAGATTTCAACCAAATCAAGCTTGGGCGGATCAATTTCTCCACTCCATCAATGTTGTATTGTCTAATTAGCCCAAAAGTTGTCAGTGCTGAGATGGTTGTTGTTTCTATTTAAAAAAATTTGCTCGCAAGCCTTCCCTCCCCTCGGCGTGCCACCACGGCCATCTATCATGTACATGTGTTGTGCCTTGGCCACTTCCTACTCTCCCGCTCCTGCACATAGACTTTTTCTTGCTTTTTACTCGATCAACCGCTGCCAAGCATAAGCTGCTTCACACGCTTTGCCTTTCATTTCCATTTTCCAAAGGGTGTGTAGAGCAATGACGCCAACGAGTATGGTGGACAATGGAGCCTTGTGGAATGTGGTGCAATGCATTGGGGAGACATAGTGCGCATAGGCAAGAACACAACTGATCGATCCGAAAAGTTACCACATGTAGTCGGATGGGATTGCAGAAGCACCTAACACGATCTTGATAAAGCTATATGTGCAAGGGCATACCAATCATTATCAATTATTCAGTACATGTGCACACTACAAGAGAGGCAATGATGACGGCATGTGGACATCTCTTCTACTCGCTGTGTTTGTGAATGTGGCTAGCTGAGGATCAATTCATGGCGGGTTGCCCAATAGGTGCACCTACTTCCCCTCATCCCCATGGCCATCCGGGCACCGAAGTCCGCGGCGAAGCTCGAAGTAGCAACAACGCTTTCAAAGCCCAACTTCTCATGTCAATGCTGCTTCAAGCCACAAGCTTTAGGTCCCTTCATACTCTCTACGTGTTGCCATCTCTACTTTTGGTCGTATCTCTGTCCGCTCCTCTCCACAACCGACTATTCTATGTACTCCAAGCGTTTCATCCCCCTCTGTCACAACTTTGGTTGCAAGGCAACTCCCATCTTCCACATAGGAGAAGGCATTGCTATTGCTGCTAGCGATGGTGATGATGATGATCATGATAAAGATGAGAATACACATCTCGAACCTCCAATTAGATTACCCTATTGCACCGTCCTCTTCAACTCACTTCTCTCCAAGCCATCCCCCTAGCAATCCAGTGAAAGATAGAGGAGGCATCAACAAACCTCTCTAGCATGGAGGGAAGTAGCTGAAAGGTTGCAGAACGATGTTGAACATGAGCCTAGGTTGCAAAAAGAGGAATAACATAGAAGCATGGGTGATGATAGACATGATGGCATAAATGAATGCAAAAATCGACAGAATGAAAAGATATTGTAGCAGAGATAATGAAGCAATACTCAAGGGCTCCCCTTGGAGTAACATGTTGTGCTTGGCAATTCTTTGTTTGATATGCATGCCAACATTAATGGAGCTTATGAATTGAGAACTCATCACTATAATGAACCCTAGACTGTCTATGACATAGAACATAAAGTTACCTCTCCCTCTTTTTAAGTTGAATCTATCTGCTACAGCTTTACTTGGTAAGCCTAAGGAGGTTTCTTTGTATTTGTCTTGACACGTGTTCTGTGTTTGACAGAGAGGAATTATAATCACAACAATGGACAATTTGATTGCACAAGCATAACTCCAGCGCAACAAAAATGGACAATTTGATTGCACAAGCATATCTCCAGCTCAACAACACTGCAAGGTCCGTTATCTGTATCCAGTTCCGCATGCCTATGCGTTTGCTTGGCGAAACAGGTAAATACTACGGGTCAAGGCACGACTTCTGTATCTTATAATTTTTGGAGAGACCACAATGCCAACTCTCCACAATACTTTTGTATGGCACTTCTGCATGACGTGCATTGTATAATGAGCATTTTCATTTTGTGCCTACCTGTAAGAAGAAATGTTTAACTATTTACATTGCGTTTATGTAGCTTGACTCCTCCGGCTTGCACAATTGGATGACATTCGTACACAATTATCAGGTCAATAGTGCAATTCAAACTTTATAGTCTGTTTATGCTTTCTGTATTTTTTGACTTTGTCCAAGCTTACTTAAGTTTTGTTTAGCCTAATGTTTTCCTCACTAGTGCATGCTCAATCTCGATCATCGTATTTGTATATAAAAAAGACACTCATTTCTTTTCTCACAGTTTGACAATTCAACTTATATATTGAAATACTCAATGCACTCTATACATGTTTACTTTCTCTCTCTCTCTCTCTCTCTCTCTCTCTCTCTCTCTCTCTCTCTCTCTCTCTCTCTCTCTCTCTCTCATGTTCTATGAGAAATAAAGAAAAACTGACTATGGTTGATT
Source organism: Adiantum capillus-veneris (assembly GCF_014529385.1). Classification (NCBI taxonomy): domain Eukaryota; kingdom Viridiplantae; phylum Streptophyta; class Polypodiopsida; order Polypodiales; family Pteridaceae; genus Adiantum; species Adiantum capillus-veneris. The sequence continues at coordinate 137,440,640 of NC_140944.1, read as the reverse complement.
GAGAATAAGATGGGTTGCTCAAAGATGGGTCCACATTCTAGAGACTTGATGGTCGATATTACTAGGTTGAATGGTGCAATCTACAAACAACTACCAAAGTAGGTTAAGGAGTAGGTTAAGTTGAAACCCTTTTGCTCGATTCAAGTACCCTCTTTAGTAGCCCTTTGTTGTATAGGGAGCGTTATGGGACACAACTTGCTTCTTCCCAATGCTCATCAAGTCCCAAGATGAGCTATTATTGGCGCCTATCAATTGCTTCTGCACATATTATGGTGTTCCATAACAAAAACCAAGGTAAAAACAATCACAACCAACTAGCCAAGTAATCACCAACATTCCAAAATCTATTAGATTATGTACGACAAAGGCCCACCAAGAAAGACTAGTTTTCCTATTTTAACTTTAGTGAAAATAAATATTAGGGGGTCCAATCTTGGAAAGGGTTTATTGACGAGAGTCTTCAAAGATCCCTTGAGGATTAAGAGACAAAAGGGAAGGCATATGGGGGTGAAGAGAGGAGCAGACTCTAGGGATTTGAGGCATCATGCAAGGCATGTAGGGGAAACGGAGACAAGAAGAGGAGGCGGATGGACAAATGCAGACCATGACACATGGGCACCATACATAGCAGCAGTGCCATGGGCTAGGCAGGGAAAGCTACGAGGATTATTATTATTTTGGATAGGGAAGGGTGAGAGTCCAAGCACGGAAGCACGTTGTGGGTGAGTTGGATAGCTCAACAATTTTGGAAGTGAAGGCCAGTGAGGTCAAGAGTGACCTTGAAATGCTTGAAATAAGCATGGGATCTGGAACCAAACCTCAAATCAAGCTCTTTAAAGATTTTAGCTTCTATTTATTAATCTTTGCATATCATCATCATCAAATATTCCTAGATTCTTACAAAATTTTTGAAAAAAAATCAAATGCGGGGATACTTATTTGAAAGGAAAAATCTCATCATACTTTTGCAACCCAAAACTTCCATTCCATAATCCATAATCATCACATCCTCAAAGATGATCACATGGATGGAAACTTCTTCAAGACTCGTCGCACTGAGGTCTCCTTTTTACCTTTAAATGTTTAGAGAGAGAGAGAGAGTGCTATGGGCCAATGAGAGGAGGGATTCCGTTACAAAACCTTCATTTTAAAATTTTCTTTTGAATTTCTAAAAAGAGTTTTTTTGGAAAGAAAATCTAAGGTAGCTTTCCATTATGTGGTCCTTTTACCTCAAAAAGGTCTCTTTCATCGATCAAAATGTGTGTTTGAATCTTCTCACGGCCTTGTTTTCCATCCTATTCCCACCTCTCTTTTGAATCTTCTCACGGCCTTCTTTTTCCTCCTACTCCCACGTCTCTCCTCATTCCACTTCCTTCTTCTCCCTCCTCTTCCTCATGTCCTCTTTTCACCTTCATCTTTTGTGTGTCATCTTCCTTAAGCAATGGAATCCATTGAAACCATTACCAGCTATGCCACATTAAACGAGCACAAATAGTGGATCCCAATATCCATATCCAAGGGTAGTCGTATTGTGCTACAATAGAGAAGGAGAAGAAAAGACTCCTCAAAAAACCAATTCTTGTCATATTGGAAAGGAAGAGTGAAAAAATTTAGACTTTGTGGATCCAATAAGACACTAAATTCAGTTTAAAGCATGTTTACATGCACAAGAAGCTTCATCTCCATCCCGAGATCCCCAATCTTCCTCTACACAGAGATAACTGTAAGTGATTCATATGGTGATTGTGGAGCTTTGCTCTTATAATTGTTATATTTTTTTTCCCTTATTTTGTGCTTCTATGCCTCTTACATATAGGAATGGCAATCAGTGGAGTCTACCATGGACATTTTGGGTGTCTAGCATGGCTCCATTACGGAGGAACCTTTACACAAGAAGAACTCATGGGTCTTTAATAAAGAAGGGAGTATTCTTATTTTCATTTCTATGTTCCATGACATTGATATGTGGATGAACAGTGTTCAAATGGCCATCTTGAAGATAATATCCATATGTAAATTGCACCAAATGAGGCAAGATCTACACAATGCATAGACAAATTTTCCTTCAACTTTTGCTTTTGAGATAAATGGAAAGTTGTGTAGATAATGATTTCTTTCTTTCTACCATTATTTTCTTATATGAGGTATAGTCTTAATTTCCCTTTTTTACAATATTTCTTTCAGGTCCTGATAAGGATTGAAAGAAATTTATATGCCAAGAATTGTCTGAAGGGATTACCCATCTACTACTAAGATACAGACTATTCCTTAGTTAGATTGCTACATTATTACTTTGTTTTGATAAGGATTGAAAAAAATTTCTATGCCAAGAATTGCTAGAAGGGATTACCCATCTACTGCTAAGCTAAAGACTACTCCTTAGTCAGAGTCCTACACTATTGCTAGTTTTGTTGCAGTTTGTATCAATTGTTCCCTACAATTTGCATTTTGTACAAAATATTTTAAAATCAATGACAATTAACTTTGACAATTACTTGTTTGGTGCAAATGTTTCATCTTGTTCATTTCCATTATGTAAGGATTTTCTTGTGGTTGGATAGAAAAAGGTGTACCAATGTCATGCCCTTAATATTGTATGGTTTTTGTATGTTAAAAAAACAAAGTGCTATCATATCACACTCTTCTCATGCCCTTGCTTCATAACACTATAATTAGCTCAAGAAAGTTTCCAAAAATCACCCATCCACACTTATAATGGGCAATATAGATAGAATATAGAGATAAGGTTGCATGTTCCTCTTCCTCGCTTCCTATGAGAAAGAACAAGGAGAATAAGGAAAAGAGAAAAGGGAATGATCAAAATACCATAGAGAAGGATAAGGTAGAGAAATAAGTAAAAGAGAAGGTAGAGGGGCATACTTTGAGCCAATTTTCATGATCTCAAAATGTTTGATTTTACAAGGGGTTTATAGATATACAAGATGTTGGTTTTAAAAAGGGATATTGTAAATTGTTTACAAAATGTTATGTTCTCTTTACAAAATGTTCCACCTCCTATCTATTTTGAGTTTATTTGCAACTTGCTTGCATAGTTTCTAGAAAGGAAGCCTAAGAATTGCTACAATGAGTGCCTTCTGTGCTCTCCTAATCCCCATGAAGCATACCACTCTTTGAAAAAATATTCTCTTCTTTGAAAGAGACTGAAGTGGAATCTTGATATCAATTCCTTTCTTAGGTGATAGTTTTTTAGGTGCATACTTTTCTTCTTGCTATGAGCTCTCTCCTTGGTTTGCTTTTGATTCATCATGTACCTCCTCCTTCTTCACCTCCTCTTTAGGAACCTTCCTAGTAGTTACTTGGTCTTTGCCATTAATGACTTTCCTTCCCTCTATCATCAACCATAGTATAAGTAAATGAAGCATATAATTTAGAAGAATACTTGTGTTTTATATTCGGATATAGAAGATGGTGGCCATCATCCAAGTTTATTATTATCAGGGTAATTATTTTTAGCAAAGGGTGTCCCTTACGCACAAAATTAGAGCACCCTTAAAATTCTTCAAGCAAGGTACTAAAACTAACTAATATAAGGTATTTCTAATAGCTTCAAAACAATTAAAAGGTATTCCTAACTCAAAGATTCCCTCAATAACAACAAAAATGATGCGCTAGTCTATACCACGCAGCAACAGGCAATGACAAAGCATGTAAATTTTCAACAGCATCAGCTTGACACAAGAAGGGCGAATACAACTTTGCACACACGTGCATACGCTCACACTAGAGAGAGAGAGAGAGAGAGCGAGAGAGAGAGAGAGAGAGTTTAAAGAGAAGAAAACCTTAAAAGGAAAACAAATGAGAAGAGAAACACAAATATACAATGTAAAATCGAACACCTCTTTATATGGACACAAAAGGTCTTTTGACTTTCCACCTTCATATGTCTTTTGACTTTTCACCTTCATATGCCTTTTGACTTCCACCTTCATCTATCTTTTCATTTCTTAAACTCATCCTTCACTTACATACTTAATATGTTTTGAAAGACTTTTTATTTTTATGAGATTGGGGAGACCTAATAATAATTTTTTTAAAAAAAACTTACAATGTGACTCAAAGAATGGGGATTTTGACCCTGCCAGTGCGTCCCGCAAGCCCAAAAATCCTAGGATCAGCCGCCTCTTTTGGACACTTGAAGAGGGCAAAAACATCAAAAAAATTCCCCAAAAAAAGAGTTGTCCTCCCTATGCAAATTCATTGTAAGCATAGGCCCCTTTGCTTACACTAAATTCACAGGGAGGATAGTAATTTTTTGGAGGAATTTTTTAATGATTTTTTCCCTCTCTGGATGTCCAAAAGAGGCAATTTTGGATTCTATCCTAGGATGACTGGGCCTTCTAGATGCAATGGAAAGTCAAAATAATCATATTCTGAGTTATAAAATCAATATTTTCTTGTGCTTGTTATTGTGTCCTCCTTGCGCAAAAATTGACTAGTCAAAAGTTAGTTTGACTAATCAATTTTCATGCAAGGGGGGCAAATGTATTACAAGTTCATAAAAGAGTAAGTTTCCTCCTTGCTGCATGAAAATTGAGTAGTCGGAGGCTAGTCCATGTACTTATTTTTTGCGTAAGAAAGACACATGTCTTAGAAATTGATCAAATGAAGTTAATATTGACATTAATATAAATCTATCTTGAGCTAAATAATAACAATTGTAGTAGTTAGGAGCCCATGTCAAAAACTTGCTACAATTTGAGTTTATAATAGAGTATATAGAATTATATTTAGTGTTTAGGATATGAAGTATTCAAAAAAGTAGAAGAAATAAATTGGAGCAAAGCAGATGCTAAAAAAAACTTAAATTAAAATGAGTAGAAAATGTTGTTTGGGTATGCTCTCCTCTTTATATAGTAGTGCACAAGTATCTAGACAAGACTTGATTTTGCACAAATTACGAGACAAAAAAACAATCATTTTTATGGATTTGACCATTGTGCACAAATTTTAAGGCTCATAATTGACATGCTATATGTACCCCAAAATTTCTCTAAACCTCATTTTTTCTTAATCTTCTCAATTTTGTCCAAATTGAGCGGGACCTTCAATTCAAAATGATGCTTAGAGGACATAAAGGTACATTTTTTTCTTCAATGATTTCTTTAGTGTGAACAAAATTCATTTTCTCCATTGAACTTGTGTCCTCCTCCCTATACAAATTCAGTGTACTCGGATGCCTATCTGGGCCTACTAAAATTGCATGGGGAAGACACTGCTTGAAATATACATTTTTTAAATAGTTTTTTAACATGTATCCTCCTTGTGAAAAAACTTTGTATACGGGTGTCTCTTTGTGCATTGTATTTTTACGTAGGGAGGATACATTTTTCAATAAATCTATTAGTAGTAATGTGTATCTTACATTGAACTTGTGAAAACTCTTGAAATGCTTAAAGCTATTTGCACTATCAACCCCCGCCCCCTCTTTAACAACCTTATATTCACCTTTAGTATGGGCTTAAAACTAACAGACACGACGCCACCTTCTTTCCTTCTTGTTGTCTTTCTCTTCTATTCGTACCTCATCCAGAACAGCCCACACTGAGTGCCACCGGCAATCATGTGGGTTCATCGTCCCCAAACCTATCTTGGTCATATTGCTCAATCTATTAATGGAGTGATATCTCGTATGGTTTCTTTCTTTCAGCCACCAATAGCCCAGCTCATTGGGTTACTCTAAGTCTTTAAGTATATTATGGACCACGCCACTATTAACGTTGTTCATCAAATGCTTGCTGTCCTAAATGAGGCCAGTAAGAGTAAGAAGGGTGGGCCCGTCTCCCTTACAAATGCGGACCGCATGAAGCTCACGAACGTGGTTAACCAGGTGTGGGACCGAATCATGGGTCACCCAGATGTTGGATGCTTTGAATGGTGCACATGATAAGGATTTTAGAGGGCCTTGTCACCCTCGATAAATTTATTTCCATTCCGTTTTTCTGGACCTATCAGAAGGTCTTGGGTAAAGGGAAGGCCCAGGAGTTTGCCGCTCAAGAAAGGACTGGCCAGCTCATTGTTAGGGGTATGTGGAGCTTCCTTCTTCCTGCATGCCTTGCTATCATATCTGCAGATCTCTTCATCCCGAAGGTCGATTTTCGTTTAGATTTTTAGTGAGATGACAATTATTCTGACGCGCTTGACCACTCAGGGCGTACCGTGAAGCAAATCATGTTTGGTGGGGGTAGGCTGAGCTTTTGCATACCTTATAACCCCCTAATATTAATTGTTTCTCAGTTTCTTGTAGGTGTTTCAGTCTTCTAATCGGTTAGCTTCCTCATCCTCCTCTTGTCTTACCAACCCTTTGAGAAACCTGTGGGGCCCGCACCCTAATTAATGGACTCCTCTTGACTCATGTTACTATTTAATATATACTAGATGTGTACACTTATGATTTATTACCACACATATAACCCTACTCCAGTTGGGGAGGGTACAATCAGGGGAAAAGGGGAGCGTGGGCCTCTACCAGCCCCTTTTCCAAGTGTCCTCCTAGCGAAGGCCTCGGTGCCTCCCTCCTCAGGGCATCTTGTGTCCTCCCCCCCTTTAGTATTGTAACCAAATAAAGGAGGGGTAAAAGAGAAAAGGTCAATTATGAATGAAATAATAGCTCTCAAATGGGCACCTAAACTACCTAGCGAGGATGCTCTGAGGAGACAATCCTTGAGATACATAGCCATGCTCTCCTTGGGGTGTAACCATCTTGTTGAAATGGCCTCCACCCAAATCGCCTTAAAGACAACGTACGTTGCCAATAGCCAGTGGTGTGACCTTACCGGCACAACCAAGGTTCCTATCCAAGATTTCAATAGGGCTCTAACATATCGACGCATCGCAAAATGGCCCACCGTTTCTAGAAAGAGGATGGCAAAAGGTATCATCTATCTAAAAATCACCCTACGTAGTTGGGTAGATGCAACGCCCTCCCTGGAGGAGGGTGGTGTCTAACTTACAATAGCTACATTTATCCCACCATCAGGTGGCAGCTATGCCCATCTAAATTGAGCCACCCATATCTAACAAGCGGATGGTTGCTCTCTCTTGAATACAATATGTTGGTCAACTAGCCAGAAGGAGGTTGAATGAATGATAAAAAAATGCGTGAAAACCTCGCAAAGGATCTTCACAAGCACATGGCTCAAATTTCCAAGGAGGATAATCCCTCTCAGGTCCCTTTAAATATTGGCTTTGGTTTGGGTGTGCATAGCTCTCAAACTAATAGCTCCAGTGGCTCGGTCTTTTTGGATTTTATGACACAGGGTCGTAGCACGGCCACTCACGCTCCAAGGTGGTCGTGTCGATGGACCCTCAGGGAGTGCATAATTTTTTGATAGCCTAGGGGGGCAGTTGAGTGGATCTACTACACCCTCTGCCCCCCCCCCCCCCCCCCTTAACTTTTCCAACCCACTCTTCTCGAGCAGCGCATATACCGTCTATCTAACATAGAGATAGCTGAGGAAAACCAGCTGCCATCTCCCTTTGCAAATTTTTGAATAGCTGAAGTTTACCATTGAGAGACTCTAATGAGGCCTTTATCCCCATCTCATCGGGCACGGAGTGCGCAAAAGGATCCTCTTCAAGTAGACCCTATTTCTCTCACATTTATTGGCCCTGATGATGGCTCCTCCTCCGTTTATATACAAGCTTGGGGTGGCTCTAACCCTATCCCTCTAAAGAATTTTATTATTGCATTGTGCCAAATATGGCCAGCGTCGGCTCTCGTGCGAGCCCGTGGTGGATGGTTTGAATGATGGTGGAGGAATAGAGGTTCGCCCCGACCAACATGCCCTAGAACGTAAAGCACTTGGACACTCATCCGCGTGGGACAATTTGATTGCCTAGGTCAGCATGCTTTATTGTATATAGGGGCCTTTTTATTTCTCATACTCCCTACCCTTTTTATGGTATACCTATTGTAAGATACCCCGGTGCGAGGCACACCGAGGGTGGTTGTCTCTGCTCCCAACAAGGGAACACCTCACGGGTGCTTGATCTATATAACTAAAGGGAAATTTAGGAGGGAAGGAGATCATTGAAAGGGTAAGGAGTATCCTGCTGAGCAATCCATAGGAACCACCCCTTCTACAAGGACGTTTCCAACCCTAGAGTACGCTTTGCTTTATGAATACCCACCCAAATGGGTCCCTTAAGAAGGAGGTGGAGAAGAGATGCCAATAGACCGATTTGACGAGGTTCCACTTAGATTACAGAAGGGTGAGGTAATAACAGTCACGGGTTACTATGGCTTAAAGAGTTTCACAAGTGCGGTCAAATATCTCTTAAGAATGTATTTTGAGGTGGTTTGTTGGCCATTAGGTTCATCCAACCATAGGTGTTTTGCGTACTCTTTTATCTCCCACTGGCGCGAGACAGTGCTGCTTCCCTTGAAATCGTCTGAGATAAGAAGGTACAAGATGACCCTTTCCCTTGCAAATGGTAAGACCTATCAAATACCTTTGGTGGGAAAATACGGTAAGTTTGAGGGGCCGAAAAATACAAAAAAGATGTTTGAGGTTAGCCTCATCCCTAACCAAGGGTCTTTATCTATAAAGAAATTCCGCCTTCAAGACGTAGCTGAGGCCTATGACCAGTTTGACTACTCTGACCTCAAAGTACCCGACATAATCCAACATGTCTAGATCCTTGAGAGGTCCTTGGTCACCCTGAATTCATTGTTCTCAAATTCCCATTCAGGACTACTAAAATCACGTAGGGAGGACACTTCTTGGAGTATAATCTTTTGATCAAGTTTTGGCAAGATGTGTCCTGCTTACGTGAAAACTATGTATATGGGTGGATCTCCATGCATTGTATATTTCTGTAGGGAGGACATGTGTATTAAATATAGAATCTCTTAAGCTGGACACCTTCCATATTTATTGAGTTATGGAATATGGTGTGATATATAGGTTGAGTGGTCTTTATCTACAAAGACATTCCACCTTCAAGGTGTAGAGGCCTATGACGAGTTTGACCGCCCTAACCTCAAAGGGCCCAACATAATCCAGCATGCCTAGATACTTGAGAGGTCCTTGGTCACCTTGAATTCATTGTTCTCAAAGTCCCATCCAGGACTACTAAAATCATGTAGGGAGGACACTTCTTGGAGTATAATATTTTGATCAAGTTTTGGCAAGATGTGTCCTGCTTACGTGAAAACTATGTATATGGGTGGCTCTCCATGCATTGTATATTTGTGTAGGGAGGACATGTGTATTAAATATAGAATCTCTTAAGCTGGACACCTTCCATATGTATTGAGTTATGGAATATGGCGTGATATATATGGTTGAGTGGTCTTAATGCAGAAATCTCATTGATTTTCTCTTTTTACAGAAAAGGCTTCTAGTAGAAAGAGTTTGGAAGGCATGGATATTGAAGAGGTTGAAGATATAAGTGATGATAGATGATGGACCTACTTTACCAAGTCATAGTCTTCAGCACTTGCATAAGTGGCTAAAGTAATTCTCCTTATTGTGTAGCATATTACACTCCTTGGTTCAACTCTTGCATAAGAGGATAAAGAAATTCTCTTTTTTATGCAACATATTATCTACAATCACACTCCTTAATCTATGAAGAAATATGGAAGCTTGTCAATCTTCTCAGCTCAAGGTATGGAGAAGTTTGACTACCAACCAACAACCAAGTTTTTGAAGCACACAACATGGTGGAGAAGCTCAAAGAGCTAATAGCTTTCTTGAAGTATTCCAGTGGTTTTACAAACAAATGTGGCACGGAACAAGATCACAAGAAGCCAAAACATTATGAGAAAGTTTTGATATTGCTACAAATATACAAGGAGTATACAAAAAACGAAAGACCAACAACCAAGTTTTTCAAGCACACAACATGGTGGAGAAGCTCAAAGAGCTAATAGCTTTCTTGAAGTATTCCAGTGGTTTTACAAACAAATGTGGCACGGAACAAGATCACAAGAAGCCAAAACATTATGAGAAAATTTTGATATTGCTACAAATATACAAGGAGTATACAAAAAAGGAAAGATGCATATAGTTGGTCATTTACAAATGACAGTTTTTTACAATGGCTTTCCACTAGATAGAATAGAGAAAGAAAATGGGGAATAATACAAGGATCAATTGTGGCTGCTTGATCCAACATTACGTTTTTTATTTTTTCCCCCCCACTTCAAGTACTCTTGCTTCTTGTAACCCTGCAATAGCTTGCCTATGTCACTGAAGAGGCAAAGACATAACTGGCCATAGTGCCACTGTATGCACTTCTTGAGCCCATAAATCCTAGAGAAACTCCAAAAACCCTAATGGATTCTTTTTTTTCAAGAAGTAGGATTCTATTCACTTGAAGTTATGAATTTTCTTCCGTTCATCTTGGAGTAATGCCAACTTCTTGGCCCCTCATAATAATTAATACATAGTTTTCCATGGAATCCTAAGAAAGGTCCTAGCCTTCACCCCACTAATAGAAGCTCTCCTAGAAACATTCTTTCTACCAAATGACCTCTTTTATTAATGGGGTGAAGCCTCTAGCCTTCACTCCACTAATAGAAGATTTTTTAAGAACATTATTTCCACCAGATGACCTTTTGGGGTCTAACTCAATCACCACATTTCCCCCATGAAGTCCAATACGGTTTATGGTAGCTCCTTTGGCTAATAAAGATTGTAGCAAACCCTATGTAAAGGTGTACAATCTTTACAATGATTATCCACAATGCATGCAATGTGGCACATGTGGACATTTGAAAGGGGAACATCTAAACCAACTTAAAAGTTTGGATCTTTAGAGTTTCTATTTAGGGATTTGTTTCAATTAGTAGGATTCATGTCCATTGTTGTACCCATATAGTAGATAAAAGGTATTTTGGCATTGGAGCTCTTTGACACATTGTACATACACTGTAGTGTCTTTAGGTCTCCCCCAAGAGCCATTACACCTTGCACCTTTCAAAACCCTCAACATCTAACTCCTCCCTAGCTTGTTGGACTTTGATTATTGCACGGATACTAGTGTGGTGGAACACCCAATTTAACACATTAAAAACCTCAAAAGCACTCAGTCACCAAATTTTCTTCTTTGAATGCACAGTTAAATTTTTAGGGGTTTTTTTCCGTTGTGGTATGAAAAGCTCTATTCATGAGGGTTATTGATATCCTTTGAATTTTTCTATCCTTCACGATTTCACTTTCATTTAATTTGATCACAAGAATGACTTGCTCATTCACCTCAATATGTTGAAGATCAAATAAATTTATCATTTCCCTCTATAGAGTTCTCGAGTCAAAGAGCAAGTTATTGAAAGAATTCAACTTGAGATCTTTCTTTCTATGTCATTGATGTGGAAAGGCTCTCCAAGATTTATTTTGGAAAAAATTGATTAATCTAAGGACCTGAGGTAAACACAAACTTATAAAGACAAACCTAAGAACTTGAGGTAAACAAAAGCTTAGTCCAGCTAAACTAAGGAGCTCAGCTAAACACAAACTTACAAAGACTATAACACCCAAATATACTGACTTATAAAACAAAAATACCAATTTGAAAAATGAATCAATTTTACCTCATTGCTTTGATTATTTTGTTGCAGCCTCCACTTCCTCGCTTGAGACTCTCAACATTGTTCAACTTCCTTTGTCTTTGTCTAAGACCAAGCTTTGTCCTCTTTCTTCTAGATATATTTAGGAATAATTGTAGGTTCTTTACCTTGTCCTTGAGTTTTTTGAAGTTTATGATTAACGAAATCCTTGAGCAGTTGTAGAAAATTGTTCTCCATCTTAAGATTGTCCCTTTCTGCTAAAAGGTTTTGTGTATATCCTAAAATCCCTTTCATACCATCTCCTACAAATCTCATCAATGAAGAAAAGTTGAAAAATGGTGGGCTACATTTGATGATGGGGTCTATGGGATACAATCTACCATCCATCCATAGGTCAATCCGCTTCTTTCCCTTTGACTCGGGGGGGAGGGAGTGTCACTTAATAAGTATGTGAATATCATGTGAGTGCAGCAGAAGGGCTTGTTAAATTTTATTTTTCCTCACATTTTCACATACAGAAGGGTACCCTAAAATAAAATTGAGTTTTTAAATTAGATTGAATATAAATTTATTTGTCTTAAAATCATAGATAAGGAGTTTTATAAATAGTCCTTGAACACACGTGACATATAGTATTTATACAAAGTGAAACACCCCCCCCCCCCCCCCCCCCCCCCCCCCCCCCCCCTTCCCCCCCCCTTTCACCCCCCTTCCCGAGCCCTCTGATCACATTGCTTCCATTACAGAAGGAGGAGTTTCCAAAAGCCTATTTAACATGGATATGATAGATGTCTCTCTTAGCAAGATTCATGGCCAAAGCTTGGATATGAAAAAGATGATGTGTTGGATATGGTGCAGAGAAAGGTGTAGAGAAAGGAAAGAAGGAGAAGGGGGAAATTTGAAATGTAGACCAAAAGAGAAAACGGGTGCTTTGGGAGGGAGAATTTTTAAGAAAGGGACACATTTCAAAGAGATTTGAAAATTACACTACATGTGGGTCCCCAAAAAGTTACATCTCATACACCCAGTAAAAGAATGGAGTTTTCTTTCCAATTTTGGTTTTTTGAACTTCTTGTTCACATTTTCAAAAAATGTTGGGGGGTCCCATCGTTGCATAGCTCCAATGACCAACAAAATTATCAATCCGGAGGGATGAGCTACCCGCGTAGGACGTGGAAACACTCACACAATGAGTGAGCTAATCATGGCAACACAAATGGTGACTCTACAAGGTGAGCTTCTCGGCCTATGGAGGAGCTAAGCCACAATGGTTGGCCATCTCCACATCCACTTCCCTTTACCTCCAATCAACCCAATCACACACACTAATGATTGCAAGACACACACAACACTAATCCTATCATGCAACACACTAATTCCAAGCACACACACATAGATCTATCGAGCACCACACTCCAATCAAACCTACATGCACATGCAAGCAAGAGAGGGCAATGACACAAGATTAGAGAGGGATTAATTAGTAATTAGTTAGATCTAGATAATCAAAGCATCATATGAAATCAAAAGAACCATGAGAGAGGCATAGTGAAAGAGAATTAAACATTGATTAGTGTTAACCAAGTCACATGAGCAAGGAGAAGCTCAAGGACTCCATAGCCACACACCTCAAGAGATCTCACCAAAGAGGGCTCTCAACAAATGAGCTTGATAACCCTAATTTCTTTTACACACTACCTTATATACCTAGGGAAAAAATATGCAATTTCCGGGCACCCAAGGCCTTTAGGGCTCCACCACTTGTTGAATATGCAATGTAGGCACACTAACTGACCTGTTCTTTACAACTTGGAACTCCCATTGATCCCGTAACACATTAAAATATTACTATGGCTTGAAATAAATCAAGAATTTACAATACATGACCATTTGTGAAAATGTGTAACTCCAATCTTTACTTCTTCTTCATGTTGATCTTTGATATGCATCCGTACGTCTTCGGTCTTTAGCAATTCCTGTTAATAACCGACACTGACTCAGTTAAAATTCCCCCCCTTCCGATTTTAGTGCCTGTCCTCGGGCACTGTTGAAAAGTGTCCGTGGAGGCTAGGAAAGGTTTTGATTGGTTGGTGGTGGTCTGATTGTCTTCATTTGTCGTTGAATTTGTTGATAAGGTTCAGTTTGTTGCATCATCTTCATTGGTTCGAATATGTCTGATGTGAGAGATGATGCTGCATTTGTCCATTGTAATAGCATAATGATGAGGCTACTGTCTATTTATGAAAAGTATGCACAAGGGAAGTAGAATGACAAGGTTCTAAATTAGGGTCTAATACCTAGAATGACCAAAGGGAAAAAACCAAGTGGAAAAAAATTGCCTTTGGGATACGCGCATTATTGGGGTACTTATTAGTATCGGAAATATTAATAAAGTACTCAAGGGAATTGTTAACCCTCATGGCACACGGACACCCTATGATCTATAAACGTTGTATTATTTAGAGTCAGGTATTGAGCTTGTCGGACCAATAGGAACAGGGTAAGGGTGATCGCCGATGACAGACACACTCTAACTGGAATATTCAAGGAGTTAGTTGGCTAAGTATGGGCGCCCAAGTGTGAATGGGGTGAGCTCATATAAAAGCCAACTAAACCTAAAATTCACTCATTCTCTCATTTGTGCAAGAGAAGAGTGCTCTTGCTCCATCTCCATCTCCATCTTCTTCTTCTTCACCTCCTCGTGTGTGTGTGTGCGTGTGTGTGTGTGAGAGAGAGAGAGAGAGAGAGAGAGAGAGAGAGGGAGAGTGTGTGTGCGATCGAGCATTACGAAGGCACGACGGCGGCGAAGCGGTTGAGCGCGGCACGACTGCAGCTTCTTCTTCATCGTGGTGAGGAATCCACCACGAAGGCGAGCGTAGAGCGGTGAGTGACACACCCTTTGCTCTCTTGAGCTTGCTAGTTTAGGATTGTTGTGTGCTTGGAGCCATTTGTGGCTCGCACACGGTGTATTGGCAAGTCCCTTTCTTCGACAGTGCGGCAAGGAGCGCACATTTTTGGCACCGCTGTCGGGGAAATGCCCTACACTAAGCTCGGTTAAGCACTTTACGCTTTCTTGTGGTGCAATTTCTATCATAGGAAAGGCAGGGAATGAGTGTGTGTAGTTGTGTGGAGATTTCTGTTTTTTGCATTTTCTGCGTTGCACTGCACAGTTAGCATTTCTTGCGTTTCTGCGTTTTCTGCATTTTCTGGTTTGCACTGCACAGTTCTGTCAAGTTTCAATTTCTGCATTTTCTGTGTTTTTTGGTTTGTGCACAGTTAGTTAATTAAGTAGGCTAGTAATTAGGTGAGATAGAAAGTAGGTAGGTGAGGTCAACGCGCACCAAAACGCGTACCAAAAAAAAAAAAAAGTTGCAAAAATTTTTTTTTGAAAAAAAAAATAAAAAATTTCCGAAAAATAAAAACGTGAGTGAGGGGGAGGTTAAATTTTCAAAAATAAAACACGTGAGTTATAAAAACGGACGGGTTGGTTTGTATAAAAGTTAGATCGGGATAGGGATCATTTCCCCAAGCCCAAGCCCAAGCCCAGGCCCAGGCCTCAGTCCTATGATATATACTAGACTCACTCTTGTATATATACCCTACTCCCTCAAGAGGGAATGAGAGCATGTGGGACAAGTCCTCCACTCTCCTCCCTTCTCTTCCCACTTGCACCCTTAGACTTGCTATTTGGAGCCTAGTTCCCTAGCTAGGAAAAGACTGTTTCGGGCTTTTCTGGAGCAAAATAGAACCAAACGGTGGGCTGTAAAGCACAACACATTCCTCCTAGCGATACGCTCGTTTCGAGCTATCACACGGCCCATTCCACGACACGCTCTAAAAAATCTAGCAAAAAAACAAACAAAAAACACGCTAAAAACTAGTCACAAGGCCTCCTAGAGCAGCTTTTTGACACCTTAGGGTATCAAAAGCACATGCACTTACGCTCTGGGCGGGTGCTAGAACACGAGCATATTGAGGGTGCCTCTGTTCATACGGACACCCATTACCCATCCACGATAGGCTCTAGACCCTCAGCGGGGACACAAGGTAGCACCACCCAAGACCCTAAAATAGCCGCTAGTGATTCCTCCTCCGACTCAGAAATCATGGAAGCATACCCTACCCAAAACACTGAGAGAGAAGGCCATGCACCTCCCGAAGCTCCACAGCCTAGTACTAGTATGTTTAGCCGTTTCATGGAAACATTAGGTAGAGCTACTCGCTCGGAACCTGATGCAAATGAAGCACACAAAGGGGGTGGGGAAGTGGACTCTCCTTTCACATCGCACGTGGACCCCACACCTCCAAAGAGTGTCCATGTGGATATCCTGCCAACTTCTTACCAAGAAGGCCCTGTTGAGCTGCCTCCTCCAGAAGTTCCCTCTAGAGTACCGTTGGTGACAAGTAAAACCACGGGGAGCAACATTGCTTCTACCTCACAAGAAACCGTTAACACGTCGACTCTAGAAGGATTGTTCATTAACGATCATTGGACATACGACCTCCACACTGAGGTGTTGACGGATCTACACTCTGGCCACGCCTACCATGTAGGATGGATAGAGATTGTACGATCCACCTCTAGTGCTACGAGCCTCGAAGATCAACAGAAAATGATCTGTAATGTTATCCATGGCATTATTCAATCGGAAAGGCAAAACCGAGGGGTAAATATACTCTCAACTGGCCCCATGAGATTTCTGGATACGAGCAAGGCTCAACAGCCTACTCTATCACAAATGGAGACTCCTCTAATGAGTCCCATGGACCCATCTTACATCATTTCACCTGGGGTCTCTATGCAATCTGAGCCTCCGAGCGACAACTTTAGCTTCCCTAACTTGGCTCAAACCTCTATTAAGGAAAACACAGTGCTCACTCCAGGGATAAGCCTGACAGAGAATGTACCGATGACATCTACGGTTAGCGCAGTGCCACTACCTAGTGTCGTAGTACCTAATATGGGTCCTCGACCGTATGTGCCTCTAGCCCCTTATGCACACATGGCCCCCACACCTCCAATTGTATCACTTGTTCATGCTCCTCGAGTGCCGCTCCCTAGCCCTTATCCGAGTGGACCTATGCCCGGTTATGTTCCATATCCTGCATCATCCACACATATGCCAAGACCGGTACCCGTTCCTCTCCCACATATGATTCCAAGAGTACCTCCACCGGCCCTGTCTCCTCACATAGGTGACTTGGCAGTGTTTGCTCAAACCATAGGTCGATCTATCGCGGAAAATATGTGTCATGCATCTGATAGAGAGCCTAGAAGTAAGGCAGTACAAATTGCCAAACTCACGCAAAAATTCAATGGGGACGAAGATGCTAGAAAACACATTGAAGTGTTTGAACAAGTATGTGATTCCTTAGGGGAACGCAACGAACTACATAAGTGCAATGCCTTAAGCTTGACATTAAGTGGGAAGGCTGGAGATTGGTATAGAACCCTAAGGGTGGACGAGAAAACAATCTACCCTACCCTTCGAAGGTTGTTTCTAAAGGAGTACATACGAGAAGGTGTGCTTTGGGGTGTAGCATCTCAGCTACAGAAGTCCGAACGTAAGGAAGGAGAGTCAGTAAGGGACTTCATTAGTCGTCTAAAGCACTTAAACTCTCGCTGCCCTGTAAATGAGCGCTTCAACAATAACCAACTACTTGATCAATTCATTCGACGGTTGAGGAATGAAGGAATCTATAATGGACTAGTGATTAGAGGTATCACAACCTGGGAAGATGTCACTTCCAATGCAATCCAATTAGAGGACAACTTGATGATAGCAAGCATGAGGGTGTCTACTGACACGAGATCCACTAGCTCACAAGCCATTCGGTATGAACCCATGACTGCAAAGACCATTGGCAATGAGTCAAAGGTATTTGAGACATTCTTGACAGACCTCACCAAGGCAATCCAAGAGTCTCTTAAGGATAATCGACCCCCTCAAAATAGTCACATGTATCCAAGAAGGGAGCAACAATGGTGTTCCATTTGCTTAGGTCCACATAACACTAGTGAGTGCCCTACGTTTAGAGTAAAATTTAATGGAACTTGCAACGCATGTGGTAGGTATGGTCACCAAGCTAAGGATTGTTTCATGATCAAACGTATGATGGCAAATAGACCACCTGTAGCCTGGACGGATGCGCCTCGAGCTCCTGTATTGATGCCTACTCCACATGTTGAGCAACTACCGCAACACATGGTCCCTAGATCTCAAAATGTTGTACAAGCTACACCGCTACCACCTCCTGTGCTAGGACCGCAGCCCCCGCATCCAAGAGTCGCCCCTATGAACCAAGTGGGTTGCGAGCCATCAAATGCTTATGCAGATGGCTGTGAGGAGGAAATAGACACTAGTATTGCCTACGGACTTGATACATTGGAAGAGTGTCCTATATACTACATGGAAGATTGTTGGGGGCAAGTCAAACCGGTTTATCAAGCTGCTGCTCTCGCATCGCTAGGAGGCCACCTCTTCAATGCTACGAGTGTGGTGGACCACATCGGGCAGCGGAGTGCCCTATTAGGCTGCAAAAGAATGCTGCACAGATGCAAATGAATCAAGGGAGCACGTCTGCAATGCCAATACTCACATGTAATCGTTGTGGCATAGATCACTTGATTGCCCAATGCCCCTATAACCCAAATGGACCTAAAATCACACCCCTAAATTTGGTCGAAATTGCTAGTGTGACATCGCCAATACCACCCGTCGCACCCGCTTATGCGATTACACGGTCCATGCTTCAAGGGCCAGGCCATATCCTCGAAGAGAGAGATACCGCATCAGTTATCCAAGCAAAGAAAAAGAAGACACGAAGGAAGAGGTCGCAGAATACGGGAAATTCAAAGCCAAGTTCCAAAACAAACATAGGAACAGGAGATGACCCCGTGTATATGAATGACCTCGAGGATGATTCAGATTCAATCGAGACAATGGAGACTAGAACCAATACCACAAAGGGAAAGACCGACAAAGAAAACCGTAACATGGAACCAAATGAAAACCGAATAAGAGAAAACCATAAAGAGCCTCTGAAAACACCACAAGTGTTTCCAAATGCAATCCAAGACCCCCAAGATAAACCGCAGGGGCAAAAAGGGAAGAATCGTAACAAGAAGATTGGGACGTACCCAAACCCAGTAGACGAGATTGAGCAGGTGAAACATCTAAGAGGTTTAGTGGAGGAGACTCAAGGGAAACTAGAACCAGAACCCATGCATGTCAAAATTCATGACACAGTGTTTCCCACGCAAGTTCATCCACCCCATATGAACCATAGACCGTTATCCATATCTAGTATCATCCAAGAAGGGAGTGAGGACGGGACATCAGAAAGTGAGCATACACCTTTCTTGTTGGAAAGGATGTTTAACGAAGGAATACCTGATCCCATTGAGGAATATGAGATTCTATCCTCACCAGTTCCTAGTCAAGGACCTACACCCTGCAAAATGCCAATGTATGTTGCCAAACTAGTGGACTTCATGTCTTCTGAGGTCCGAACCACGATCATAGCAAAGCTGTATGGAGATCCTGAGTTATTCCTTGTACTTCGAGCATTCCTTAACGGAGAGCTACGAACGGGATTACCGCAGTTTGCACAACCAAATAGGCCTGACTCGATTATGATTGATGAGGAAAATCATGTGCAATCACTTGACTTAGATGGACACGAGTCTGTGATCGAGGTACCCATTAACGAATTAGGGTAGTATTTTGAAGGCGACGAGTCTAATGCGACCCTACCCATCACTACCAAGGGATTAACTATAAAGGGAATTCTTGATGGTGGTGCGGGAGTTAGCATCGTTACAAAAGATTGTTGGGAATCCATGGGAAAACCCCGCCTCAGTGTTACTAACATTGTGGTAAAGATGGCAAATGGTACCATAGCCAAACCTATGGGGATGCTCAAGGATCTTAAGATCAAAGTTCTAGGACAGAAGGTACGACATACGTTCATTGTAATGGATTTCTCTAAACACCTTATGTCATATGAAATGATTTTAGGACAACCATTCATGAGGGAAGCACAAATGGTTCATGATTGGTCTAAAAATCATGTCTATTTGCAATTCCAAGACTCTGTCCTTAGAGTGGATTTGGTGACTGGTAAGGTACACCCCTTAGGGAGTAAAACCATTATTGATCATCACTCTGACACCACAGTTCACTCGGCCCCACTACAATATTGTTACACTTGTAAGAAGGATACAGACATTGGCCAAGATTCTCCTTATATGGATATCCTACCTGGGATGACTGAGTCGGACAATGTGGATTGGGTCCACCTAGCAGCAACCATAGACACTTGGGGAAATAGGGGGACGACCTGGGTAACACCTGAGGGGGATGAAATGCCTATACCCTTAAATATGCTACAAGCAATGCATATCGCTTCCGACAAGACTCATCCTAATGTAACGAAGAAAACATACAAATGGGTCCCTAAAGTTTCTTTAGTGACCATAGCTAGTGCTAAAAAATAGAAGCCTTGTAAGAAATGTACCACTCACTCCAAGAAAAGTAAGAAAATGTTGCGATGGATCCCTAAACGACTATTGGAAGCCCAAGGCTACTATCAAGGAAATGATCAAATCTGGGTGCCAAAACGTAGATTGTGCTCTTACCTATCACCTGACCCAAGTGAGCCCAATCCCGTAGCTCCAAAACGAATCAATGATCGTGGAAAGAAAAAAATCACAGAATGCTACACACCCGCTCCCGAGCTAGTTTGGGTACCAAAGAAAGAACGATTTGTTCCACCTAGCTCAAGAAGGGGGGAGTCCCATGAAGCTTCTAGCTCCTCATGTAATACATCCATAGAGGTAAAAGCTTCTACACAGCCTCCATCTATAGTAGTGGACCTCCATGAAGCTACCAAAGAATCCACACCTCCCAGTGTTCAAGAATCACCTGATGAACCACTTCAAGTTCGATCTTGGGAGAGTACCTTACCACCCTTGCAACTCAATGAGGCGCCTAGGGTAATAGAAAACTACTGGCAAAAATCCTCACCTATTACCAACTGGAACAATTGGTTTCAAAGGGTGACAAGCTCATTTCAAACGGTATGATCTACCCAAGGAAGGGGAGTGTTTGTGGACATCCATCATTCACTTGCTTCCCTCTCAACCTTTTTCCCTGACCTCTATATCTCCCAATCTTAGGGAATGTACATATAAAGCTTTATACTCACAAAAAAAAAAAAAAGAACAAGAGCAATTAGCAAACGAGTATGCACATTAAAAGTCAAAACATTGACTCAGACCTACACATGTCACATCTGGTACAGTGAAATAGAAACCTATGCCATAAAACACCTTTGATCCTCATCACTTGAGTGATGGAGGGTAGGTAAGATTAGTACGATAGGAGTGTTTCTATTTTAGAGTTGAGAGATTAGCGAAGTTCTCTTTTCCCACTAATGTGCCTCCTGGAGGTATTCCTTTTGTTTCCTAGTGTGTACAGGAGCGTGTTGCTATTGATAGGATTTGGACCTTCATGGAACCTTTCTCTCATTCACACTTCAAATCAAGCACGACCATCAACACAAACAGGTGTTTTATGTCCATTAGCATTGCCCTTATCTTTTTGCATCCATGTTTGTCTGCTTTGATTGTGATTGGTAGCATAATATTCAGCGCATTGGCTTAGTATCAAACATTTAATTCAATGTAATGTTTTGTCATAATCACTTGTCTAGGTTTAAAAATCAAGCAGTCCGACTAAGCTAGTTTGACCAAGCTAGGTATTAGAAATCTTCTCTTAATACCATGGGGACTGCCTTCCTAATAAGCAATGGTTACTTAGGTTCTTAATCCGATTTAGACAGCATTGTATGAAATGTACTAGGGCTTTCTAGTGGGCTTAACCCTATTGACCTTTAGCTTAAGTATTATAAAGGGAGTTTACTAATGTGATGAGCCTGGGGAGGGTAACAGTGTTATATGACCCCCCAAAGTTACAAAATTAAAATGCTGAAAATGAACAAACAAAAAATCAAAGTGCCACAATGTAAAATTTTAAGCTCGAAGAGAAATCCCTGCTTAAATTGGTACTTCACTCACATGTATCGCCTATGGTACTAGAGCCCTAGAGGTTCCCAGTGTGGGCGCTTTTCCTTGAAAAGCAAAAAACCCAAGGCATACAAAATAAGCACACACATCATAATTGAATGAATGTGAAAAGACTTTGGGGGGTCAAAGAAAAAGTAATCAGTCAGGCGATGATTTCATGAGAAATTCCTTTTATGGTAGCTTAACTACAAGGTCTTCTAGATATAGCCTCTAGTCAGCCCTTGATCATGAATACTTGGCTCTCGTGATTAAACAACTTAATTGACCACAGAAAATTAAGAAGCTTACCCATGGTATTAATATTCGATCTCTAGTGCCTTTTGACCGTCAAATTAGCGACCCCAGACTTGTTTAATTTTTTACCTTTACATCTATTTATGCATTTGATTACATTGCAATTTAATGTTCATTGCTGACAAATTGTTTAAAATTCTTTTACCAATCAAATTGTGTACCTAAAACTGCATATGCTTTTTAAGAGAATGCAATTACTGTGCCAATGTTGTTTGATTTTGCAGTGACTGAAGAAGGCTAAGGACATTCATCTCAAATGCTCTTCCACCTCGACGAACCAGCTTCAACTCAATAGCTTCCGAGGACGGAATCTACATCAAGAAGGGGGGCATGTTAACCCTCACGGCACACGGACACCCTATGATCTATAAACGTTGTATTATTTAGAGTCAGGTACTGGGCTTGTCGGACCAATAGGAACAGGGTAAGGGTGATTGCCGATGACAGGCGCACTCTAACTGGAATATTCAAGGAGTTAGTTGGCTAAGTATGGGCGCCCAAGTGTGAATGGGGTGAGCTTATATAAAAGCCAACTAAACCTAAAATTCACTCATTCTCTCATTTGTGCAATAGAAGAGTGCTGTTGCTCCATCTCCATCTCCATCTTCTTCTTCTTCACCTCCTCGTGTGTGTGTGTGTGTGTGTGTGTGTGTGTGTGTGTGTGTGTGTGAGAGAGAGAGAGAGAGAGAGAGAGAGAGAGAGAGAGAGAGAGAGAGAGAGGGAGAGTGTGTGTGCGATCGAGCATTACGAAGGCACGACGGCGGCGAAGCGGTTGAGCACGGCACGACTGCAGCTTCTTCTTCATCGTGGCGAGGAATCCACCACGAAGGTGAGCGTAGAGCATTGAGTGACACACCCTTTGCTCTCTTGAGCTTGCTAGTTTAGGCTTGTTGTGTGCTTGGAGCCATTTGTGGCTCGCACACAGTGTATTGGCAAGTCCCTTGCTTCGACAGTGCGGCAAGGAGCGCACAGGAATATTTGCTGATAGGTATGGAATTAAAAAGTCAACAAATATGAGAGGGTAGCATGATGAACATTGGTTTGCCTATTGTAGTCCACTCAAGGTGCATATGTGGAAGCAAAAAAGAGT
Organism: Adiantum capillus-veneris; assembly: GCF_014529385.1. Classification (NCBI taxonomy): domain Eukaryota; kingdom Viridiplantae; phylum Streptophyta; class Polypodiopsida; order Polypodiales; family Pteridaceae; genus Adiantum; species Adiantum capillus-veneris. The sequence goes on along the minus strand of NC_140944.1, from coordinate 137,417,630 downwards.
GTCTAATGCATATGTCCGATAATGGGACATCCTATATATGCATACACAGAAATGCATGGAAAACAATATGCTGTGCAAGAAAGATTTTGAGGGGTTCTTAAAAAAGATGATGTAGCTATAAAAGCATATGACATGGCTTTGTAAGATGGCAGCCCTTTAAGAATGGTTTTCATTGACGAGGATATGTGCTCTCATCTTACTGTGCATTGTGCGTGAGTGTTGGACTCTACGAAACTCCACCAATTGTAAGTTAATAGACTTTGACTCTCATGCTCACCTCATCTAGCATGAGAAACACGACTTAGATATGCTCAACTCTTCCAACTTGAGCGTAAGCCTAATAACTATGACTCTTAGCACATAGTTTATTAAGACATGAAGCTTTCGGACCAATGCTTTGCTCATTTTATGGCTCAATAGCTCGACTCTGACTATGCCAAAGAGTGTTTTTTGCACCCTCGCGACTTGAATTTTTTCATTCTTGTACTTACTACAAATATTTCTTCAGGTAAAAGTAAGCTTGGACCCGGATTAGTGAAGGACCAAGTTGCCATTGAAGGTTTCTTTTGTCATACCTAGTTTATCATCTTTGAATCTGCATTCACGTTGGTTAGGTTGTCCTTATTTGACTGTGAAGCCTCCATTATTTGTTTGATCTCCAATTAGGCATGCTGATAAGATTCTTTGATGTTGCTGTATGGCTCTGTTGGATGTCGTCATCTAGCTTTTGACTAATAGCATTGGAAGACTTAGAAATCCAAATCTCTTGATGACCTTTGTATCTCCTTTGTTGACTTTTCTTCACTCTAGGTCTTGTTGAGTTCCTGAGATCTTCATGCAGGTCTGGTGTAGTTGCAGTTGGCTTATGGTTGACTGGTAACCAAATCTTTGTATACCCTGTGTAAAATCCTTGTCCAAGAGGAACATTCTTTGAGATCCATCTTTGTTCTGCATCCTCTTGAGAATTGTGGTAGACTTTAGCATCTTTTGATGTTGTTCTGATGCATACCTGCTTCTTAGGTATCCTAGGATATTGTTGAGATTGATACCTTGTGGGCCTTCTGTCTTGGGAGGGACTTGAAGTTACTTCATATGCCCTAACCTGCGGTTTCGGTATCCATATCTGTCTGTTACCTCTATAGTACTCATGTTCTTTTAAGGTCCATTATGATGCTATCCATCCCATGTGTTTGTCTTTCTGTGTTGATTTCTTGTCTTTAATCCAAATGGGATCATTGGACTTTGACTAAACTGCTCGAAACAAACACTTGCTTGACTTTCCTTTTCTTTCTTGAGTACTTGGGCTAAAATATCTTTGCTTTTTTGGGTGTCTCCTTAGCGGTTTTAATTCAGCCAGCAATTGACTTCAAATTTTGAAAGCTTGACTTGCTTGAAGAAACTAATCCATGAGGGTTCTTTGACATAGAGGCATATGCTGTCACACCTTCCTTGCTAGTCAGTGGAAGTTCCACGTTAGCCTTACCTTTGTCTGCAAGTTTTGTCTTTGATTTTTGTGACTTCTACAGCTCTGAATCTAGCATTAACGGTACCTGTAAATGTTATTGGCTACCTCTTGGAAAAGAGAGTATTAGCATTGTATCTTCTTGGTAGGCCTTGTGTTGGTCTAACAACTTATGTCCAAGGATGACATCTGCAAGAATTTCTTTTGAAGGCTTCACCTGAAACTTTGCCTGCTCTTCATGATTTTGGATGCTAAGGATAACAACCATTTATTTTTCATCTGTATGAAAACTTAGCATTGTTTTGCTATCATGTTTGCATAGAGTAATCTCTAGGTGATCTAAATGTGGTATGCAACCATTTTGCACTTTGCTTCTTTATCCAATAGAGAATTGCATCTGACACTTGCTCCTTCTGTATTGTTGAGGACTATAGCTATTCTCATTGCTCGTTCTATTGAAGATCTCTGACTTGCTTTTGCCATGGTCTCATCTTGATCTAATTGTGTCTCTATGGAGGGTAGCTTGAGACTTTGTTTTCCAATCTGACTTACATCAGCTGATTCAGCTGGCAATGTCTGGATCTTTAGACTTCCTATTGCTTCTTGGTTGTCTACAATTTTGAACTTCTTTACCTCTTGTCTTGGTGGCATTATCTGCTCAATAGCTATCGTGGTTGTTCTTTGCTTTGCTTGATCTGTACTTGCTATTGCATGATTTGCTTTAAGCTCTTCTGAAGTTCTGTTTGATGGAGATGAATCATCTTCAACAAGCTTTTCTTTGATATTAGTTTCCATTTTCACTATGCTTGAGGACTTTATGCTATCGTTCGCGGGTGACTAGTCTTGGTCTTCATTCTTTATTGTCTCTGAAGACTGCATCCTGTTTACCTTCTGTATCTCTAACATCTTTTGGGCCATCCGTATGGGTTTGTACAAGGTCTTGATCTTGCTGATATTTTTTACAAGGTGCATCTTGATATGAATATGTGAGCTTGATCACATGTAACTATTTAAACACTATTGGATTTGTCGGCTTTTGACTCTGACTTGTGGAGATTAGCTGAAACTTTTGTCCTTGAAGATCTTCATCAAGGCATTTGTCTACAGATTCTGAGGGAACCTGGGTCAATTGGAAATTTCCAACAGCCATATGATATTTCAATGGTTTCTACTTTGAAGGGGTATGTCTCTAGGGCTTCTAACTCGTGTAGCATTTCCTGGTACATAAGCTGAGCTTGATGGATTTACAGGTCCCCCCTTCCTAGGGTGATCACTATACCATGCTTCATTGTAAGAGTTCAATTTTTTTTGACTCTGTTTTAGTCTCACCTTTTGGAATTGCAAAGGTACACTTTGGGTAGCACTGTTGATGTTTGGCATCTGTAAACCTTCTACATAGTTTCCTATGTATCTTCGTGAAACATGACAAACTATTCCCCAACTCAAGTTGTAGATAGCATTATCTTTGCCCTGATATTGTCTATCCCATGGGTCTCCTATGATATGAGTTTCTGTGGTTTCAGGACCCAAGGCATTGTAGATGCTAGAATCCCATCTATATCTATGACTGTTTTGGTCAAAGTATATGCTCGTTTGGTTACAACATCAAAGGTTGATTTCCAATGGAGGAGAGTTTGGCTCTGAACAGATTTCTAGGTTCACTCGGGTAATATCCTTCAGCTCTAGAGAGGATGGGTTATAATAGATTCTTTCCTCTAAAATGAACCATCCTTTCTGATGTATCACTGGACGTAGTTCTATGAGCTAGTATGTGGGCCGTTCAAACACTGGTAGAGCCTTTTTGTACAGTTTCCTTTTTTGGTATACATAGTGTGCATATGAATTATGGGTGCCATCCAAAGCTACCATCATTCTGTTTGATGTGTCTCTTAAACTCGTGAATGATTGCACACTTCTGGCAATGGATGCATAATTATTTGCAAACCTAATAGTCTTTTCAACATTCGGTGATATCTGGACACCTTGACCAAATTCATGCAGGAATTTGTTGTTCAAAGAATCAATTTTAAGCTTGTCATGTGTCTGTGCTTTTACTGGGCTTCCAATGGTAATGCAAAATCATTTGATTGCATTAAAAGTGACGAGTTAGATGCAATTACATCGAGATTTGTATTTCCAATGTCCTCTGTACCTTGCTTGGCAGTTGATGTGTCCTTGTTGTCTGGATTTCTTGGACAGTCTCAAAAAAATGTCCACCTTTTCGTCCACAATCTGAGCGATACGCCATGACTGGTGGTATTTCATTTGACTTTGTCATGTCAAGCTCTTACTGAGGAGCTTCTATTTCTATGCTTACCAAGTTGGCGGTATCTTCTTTAAAACACTAAGCATCAAGCTGTAGAATGCTCCATCTTGATCTTTGTATCGTGTTTGGCTTGGTTTTCCAAGTAGATTGGCTTCAATTGGATGATCTGTTGGATCTTGCAATTCTAGTTCTCGACTGTAGATCTGACCACTATAATCCATGTACAATGACCCTAATTGCATATGCACCAACTGTATGTTTTGCTGGCTTATGCAGATTTTTGGATAAACACTTG